>NW_018220832.1:0-677 GCF_001263595.1 Phalaenopsis equestris
GTCCTAAATCCAAAATCAAATCATTCCAAATCAAGGATGATGCCAAATCCCACCAAAATATTTCATAATTTCAAAAATCCCTCCTAATGAAAGTTGACCAAGCCAGGGACAAGCCATGGAGCCACTTCCAAGCCATTGATAAGCCATGAGAGTCATGCTACATCATCAAGCTATTGTTGGTAAGAGGCTAAACCATTTTCAAATTTCCTTAAGATTCTTTTAACCCCTCCCATGAATCACTCTAACCCATGTTTAGCCAAATCTCCTTGGATAAGGACTTCACCATGCTGATTAAGCTGAGCCTCCTGATTTCCTTTAGCACCCAAACCAGCCTTGAGGGGTGAACCGAGCCACAAACCATGATTTGACCCAAAATATCCCTTTTCCCATACTATTTCAATCTCATATCTTTACACATGACCAACCCCAAATGACTTCACCAAGACCAAACCCTGACCTCCCTGAGTCAGATGGTGACTCCTCCCTGGCCGGCCAACCACCTTGATGGCCAGAAAACCCAAAATCAAAAGCTCCACCTAGGCCAAAACTCAAAATT
The DNA here is from genome assembly GCF_001263595.1 of Phalaenopsis equestris. Classification (NCBI taxonomy): domain Eukaryota; kingdom Viridiplantae; phylum Streptophyta; class Magnoliopsida; order Asparagales; family Orchidaceae; genus Phalaenopsis; species Phalaenopsis equestris. The sequence continues at coordinate 557 of NW_018220832.1, forward strand.
AAACTCATCCAAGCTGACTCATCCCAATTGGATTTTTGCACATTATTGGCATCCACATAAGCAACATAAAACACCCACCAATTGCTTCTGGTGGCCTCTCCTTCCCCATCTATTTAAACCC
>NW_018220833.1:0-242 GCF_001263595.1 Phalaenopsis equestris
ATTGTCCCTCCCATGTTGGTTCAAAATCTCCACCTACCTTGTGGCAAGCAATAATAGGCCTTTTCAAAACAAGAACGAGGTCACCAACTTTGAACGTCCTCTGGAGAACCAATTTATCATGAGCTTGCACCTTCTTTACTTGGTAAAGTTCTAAATTTGGTTGCGCTTCTAGCCGCTTTCCCTTGAGAATTTCCAATTCCTCAAGTATGAGTTTCACACTTTCTTCTACTGTGAGCTGATTG
>NW_018220834.1:0-523 GCF_001263595.1 Phalaenopsis equestris
AAAGACATAGAGGGATTGGAGATGAGAGATAGAGACAAAAAGAGCTAAAGAGTAAGAGTAAGAGAGAGTGAGTACAAAAAGAGAGAGAGATATAAGAGGAGATTTTGAGTGGGAAAGAGATAGTAGGTGGTGAGAGTAAGGGAGAGAGAGTTAGTAAGAGAGGGAGAGTTCAGAGAAATATTATGTAGGAGAAGAGAAGATAGATATGACCCTCTTTTTTCCCTATCTTCTATCCACCCCCTTCTCTCTCTCTTATTTTCCCTCCATCCATCCATGTCCCTCTCCTTACCTTGCTCTCTAAGACACTGAGAGTCAGAGTGAGAGAAGGATAATGAGTGAGAATGAGAGTGTGAGAGAAGAGGGAGAGTGACAAATAATTGTAGAGTGTGAGTGGAGAACTGAAGGAGATGGAGAGCTCTCTCTTTCTCTCTCTATCTCTCATGCACACACTTCTTGCCTTCTTTCAACTCTCTATATCCTCTCACATCTGTATAAGTCTCTCAATTTCTCTCTCTCTCTCTCT
>NW_018220834.1:8653-10320 GCF_001263595.1 Phalaenopsis equestris
AGAGAGAGGAGAGGGATAGAGAGTGAGGGAGCGAGGGAGAGGGAGAGGAAGAAAAATGGAGAAAGACGAGAGATAAGGAGAAAGTGGGAGAGAGATATATCAAGAGTGAGAGAGAGTGGGATAAAGCAAGAGAGAGAGAAAGAGGGAAAGGGGGAGTCAGAGATAGAGAAATAGAAAGAGTTATAGTGAGAGAAAAAAGATAGAAAGTGTGAGAGATAGAGAAGGAAAGAGGGATCTAGAGAGAGGTAGAATGTATGTGGGAGAGATGAATACAATGGAGTGAGAGAGTGAGAGAATAAGTATAATGATAGACAATGAGAGTGAGAGAGAATGAGAAAGAGAGACATATAAAAAAAAAGATATAGAGGTCAGGGAGAGAGAAAGAGGAAGGGAGGAGAGGGAGAGAGAGAAGAGTGAGAAAGGGAGCATGAGAAAGGGAGAGAGAGTAAGATCAAGATGGGGAGAGATAGAGCGTGAGCAAAAGAGGGTGAGGAGAAAAGAGTGGGAAGAAAGAGGGAGGGAGAAAGTTTGAAAAGGAGCTAGAAAGAGTAATAGTGAGAGAGAGTTTGTGTGTGAGTGATGGAGAGATGAAGGTGATAGAGAGAAAGATCTCTCACTGGCTAGCTCTCTATCTATATCTCTTTCTCTTATTCTCATTCTCTGTAACTCTCCCTCTTCTCTCACTCTCACACACTTTCTCTCTCTCTGCTTTTGTTTCATATCTTTCTCTACCTCAATCTTTCTTGGTAGAGAGAGACAGAGATATTAGAACAGAGAATAATAGATATGGGAGAGAAAGAGAGGGAGAGGGCGAGGTAGAGAGTGGTGGAAGAGAGAATGTGAGAGAAATTATTGGTATGAGAGAAAGAGCGATTGAGAGAGTAAGATGAATAGAGGGAGAGAAGGCACAGTGTGAGGGAGAGGGAGGGATATAAAGAGGGCAAGAAAGAGAGAAGAGCTCTATCACACCCTCTTCTTCCCTCATCTCCTCTCCCCCCTTTCTCTCTCTCAATATTCTTCCTTCCCTCTAGGTCCATCCCTTTATCTTTCTCTCACTCTCTCTAAATGAGAAACTGATAATGAGAGAGAGGATGAGAGAAATATAATAAGAGAGAATGAGAGAGAGTGAGGGAGAGTGTCATAGAATGAGAGAGTGAGAAAACGATCAAAGCAGAGAAAAAGCTCTTTAATTTTCTATCCGTCCCTCACTCTCTCCACATCTGCTTATCCTCTTTAACCTTCTCTATATCTAAGTGAGTGAAATAAATAGAGGGAGAGAAGGGAGAGTGAGAGAGATGGTGGGATATGGGAAGGAAAGAGAGATGATCTGTATCACATTATCGTCTTCACTTATCTCTTCTCTTCCCTTTTCCTCTCTCTTAATATCCCTCCTACCCTCTAAATCTATCCCATTATCTTGCTCTCACTCTTTTTGAGTGAGAAATTGATAATGAGAGAGAATGAGAGAAAGACAAAAAGAGAGAATGAGAGAGAGAGGGAGAGCATCATAGAAAGAGAAAGAGTTAGAAAAGGATTAAAGCAGAGAAAGAGCTCTTTATTTCTCTCTCCCACCCTCACTCTCCCCTCCCTCTTTCACATTTATTTGTCTTTTATAAAATTTTGTCTCTCAGTCACTGCTTTTAACTATTTTTCTCTCTTCTCTCACT
>NW_018220834.1:10373-11681 GCF_001263595.1 Phalaenopsis equestris
CTCTCACTTCTCTTTTCTCTTTCTGCATCCTCCCTTCCTTTTTCTCTTTCTTTCCCTCTCCTACCTCATCATTCTCTAGCTTTCTCACTATCTCTCTCACTCTATCTTCTCTATCTTTCTACCATCTCACTCTTGCTCTCTCTCTCACTTGCTCTCACTTCCTCTCTCTCCCCCATATTTGTCTCCGTTCCACTCTCTCGCCCTGACTCCCCTCACTACTCTATCTCTCACTTTCTCTATCTCTCTCCACACTTTCTCCCTCTTACAACTTCACTCACTCTTTCTTGCATTCACTATTCTCTATTTAAATCTTTCTTTTTCTCAACTCTTCTCTTTCTTTCTCCTCTTTTGCTCTTGTTCTCCATCCCTCTATCTTTCTTTCAATCTCACTCTCTCTCTTATTCTCTCTCTAAGTATAACTTTCTCCTACTCTAACTCTCACATTATCTCTTCAAAATATCACTTACTTCTTGCTCTTGCTTTATGCTTCCTCCCTTAATTGCTCATTTCCTCTCTTCCACATCACTCTCTCATCCCATATCTCTCACCCTTTCAATCACTTTATCGCTCTTGCTTTCTCACTATCTCACTTCTGTCTTTCTCACTCTGTATCACTTTATTCTCTCTCCCTTCTCTTGCTCCATCCTCACTTTGTAATTATCCCTCTCTAGCAACTATACACTCTAACCCTCTCTTCTCTATCTCTCTCCTGCCTCTCTCTACGTCCATCATTCCCTCTCCCACCCTCTCCCTCACTACTCTCTCTCTATCACTAGCTCTCACCTCACACTTCCCCTACTGAGCTCCCTCCCCTTTTAACTCTCTTCCACCGAGTAAGAGAGTGTGAGAGGGCAATGAGAGGGAGAGTTATAGAAAGAGCTCTCAGTTTCTACCTATCTCATGCACTCTCTCTTTTAATACCTTATTTTCTCTTTTCCTCTCTATCTCTCCTCCCTCTCCTTCTCTGTCACACGCTCTCTGCCAAACTATCAACTTGTCTCTCTCCCTATCTCTTTTAATAAGAGATGGAGAGATATAAATATCGAAAGTGGGAGAAGCAAGGGAGTGAGGGAATATTAAGAGATTGAGAGAGCGAGAAGGAAAAAATGTTAGAGAACAAATGAGAGTGATGGGTTTATAGCTAGAGAGAGATAGAGAAAGATAAGAGACAAGAGAATGACATGTAAAGAGAGAGAATAGTGAGAAAGATTGATTAAGGGAGGAAGAGAGAGAAACTAGAAGAAGAAAGATATTGAGAGAGAAAAAGAAAGTTAGGGAGAGAATGGGGGGAGAGAGAGAGATAAAGAG
>NW_018220835.1:0-25099 GCF_001263595.1 Phalaenopsis equestris
TTGAGATCTCTCTGTGTTGAATGATATTTTGTTAGCGAATCACGACCAGGGGGTGATTGAGTTGAAAAATAGGTCGATCGGGCCGGTACGGCCGATCGAACCTAAAGAAGGTACTCGACACGGGTCGGTCGATCAAACCCAAATGATCGGATGATCGGCATGTGACAACCAATCACACCCAAAGAAAGTGATCAACACGGGACGTTCGATCGAACAAAAAATGCTCACGCGATCATTCATACAATATGCACATGATCAACATTAGATAGACAAAATGACACAAAAAGGCACAAAAAATGCTACATGCACAAATGTCAAACACACGAAATGTAGCGGAAAGCATGCACGCAAATGAACCCATGACACTTAATGATAAGTCAAACTCATCCTATCAACCTCAGATCTAGGTTTAAATGATGGAAGAGGTCTCAATGTCATTTTGCACGTAGCAAAGTGACCACCCATTCGCTCGACATAGAGCAAATGATTTATCGACGAGGAGAATTCTTTGTGATTGAGCCGATGAAGACCAAATGGGCGTCTTTATCCTCCCAATTCTTCGATTTCACTTATCCATCTAAGTGAAACCAATGAACAAACAATGAAATTGACGCAATCTTGTTTATTATAGGATTTTAGTGCTAAGGCTTTAGGAAAAATGCTCTGATTAGTATGAGAAAGTCCATGAAAGGCTCCCTGACCTATCAGCAACCTCTAAGTACTCAAAACATAAGTCCTTAGTCCTATAAAAACCAGACCAATGAGTTTTAGGAAGAAAAATGCGAGATTTGGAAGAATCTTACCGCCACGGTGGTTGTTGGCCCCCGCCACGGTGGTTATGTTCCGAAAGAAGTTCTCCCAACAGTAGGAGTCGCCAAGGTTCTTCCCCAAATCATAAGGAAGCTCTCCTCAATAAGGAGAATCTAGCGAACTCCCGAGCTCCGGCGTAACCCTTTTCCCAAGCAAGAAGAAGCTCTCCTCCAAGAGGAGAATCCAGGACCTCTCAAGCTCCAATGAAGATTCTTCTCCCGGAAATGAGGAAGCTTTCTTCAAGAAGGAGGCTTTGGCGAGGCAACACACAGCTCTCCGAGCTCTCTCAAACTAAACTTTGCATTAATCGAGTTCGAACTCGCTGAAGGTCGCCACTCGAGGAGATATTCCCTGAACTTAATGCATGGAATCAGAACTTGCCCAAGTAGGAAGCATCCCGGTGAGCCTAGTTCCCATTTTTTACTTTGAAACCAATCAATGGCGGTTAACTAGCGGTTTTGCGGGTTTTTGACAGGTTATTACGGACCCGTGACGCTTAGGGTCCGTTTGGGACGGCTTATAAAACGCCGCCTCACGATTTGGTTCGTGTGTTTTGATAACTTATGGAGAAATGCCATTTTTATTTTCTTAAGGAACGAGGCCGCGGGATCAACCCAGCGGCCAGTGTCTAGGATCTGCGTACGATGATATTTTCCTCCCGTGGCCCTGTCGTCCGTCTCCTTCCTCTCTCTTCCCCGATCGCACTACTGTCCTTGCCTCTCCCTCGCAAATTTCTGCGATCAAATATTTTGTTCAGGATCGTTGCTAAAAAATTAAATATTTTGTTCCGGATCTTTGTTGGAAATTGATTTCGGATCGATGCGCCTCCTTCCCCTCCCCTTCCTTATTAAAGTCACCACCTTCTCTTTCTCTGGAACGCTAACGCAACTAGTAAAGAACTAAGAAAGCTCGCCTATCATACACTTAAAATTCTTCCATGGCCAGTTGGTCTTCTTCTTCATGTGACCACTCAGTAGAGGAGGAATACATTGACATGGATATGAGCTCAACAAGCGTCTTCTACTGTCGCATATCCTCTACAAACAACAGAGAATTTGAGTTCTATCTTTCAGCTAATCCAATATCACATATGGAGATCACCTTCTCCTATGCCGATGAGCTCTTCTACAAAGGAAAGCTTCTTCCTCTCCAATTTCCTTTGAGATTGTAGAAAAATCTCATGAAAATTCTGAAGAAGAGCAACAGTAAATGAACTCAGAAATGGAGAATTCAATTCTTGGTGCTATAACTTACTGTAAGATGTCAAATTTATGCAAATTCATGTTTGAAAAGATATTTCAAGTCAATTTTGACTAAAATTGAGCCAAATTTACAGAGCATGGTGGAGGAGGAGAACGAAAGAAAGAAAATGATATATATGCTGAACTAACAATGATCAGTAGTTAAATAAATATTGATTAATCTCTAATGACACGCTTGTGTTTGATAGTAATTTATTTATAAAATGAATATAGTTTACTAATCAGTTAACAACTTGATTAATAATAACATGATTATTCAATTTGTTAGTTTTATTATACAACTCATGGAGTCAAGCCACGTCTTGAAATTTTTTAATGCTATATTTTTTTTTTAACAATTAAAGGACGATGAACTTCTGGTATTTAGAGAAGTTCGAACAAGTGATGTGCCGCTGCAGAATGTCTGAATGGTCTTTCAATTACAAAAATTTGCAAATCAGTTGTTTTCCAAAAGCATAAATCAAACAACTAAACAACTTATCCAAAACAGTGGTAGAATGATCATTTATCTAGGATCAGTTGTTTTCCAAACGCACAAACCAAACAACCAGCCAGTTTATCCGGATCAGCTGCTTATCAGGATAAGTTGCTTATCAGCATAAGCTGGAGCTGCAACTGCCCCAAATAGACCCTAAGTTCATCTAACCTTTTTCCGTCTCTCGAGAAAATAGTTATTTTCGAGCTGTTTTGGGTGCGTAGGCATCTGGGACTGCTGTCAGACTTATAGGGGCTCAGTTTTAAAATTTTGGGAAGACATATTCAGCGCCTAGCTCCGAAACATTGGGAGTGCTAGACGAAGTTCTCGATCTATAAGCTAAGAGAGATTCCATATGAGTGATATGTTGTCCAATGTCTTTAAATTTCAGTATTTTGACCAGTCATTCACGAAAAAAATTGTCTCTAACGGTCGCCCTAAGCTACGATGAGGGTAGGGCGTCCCAAACCGTAACTTTAATGCAGCTCGTACTACTCCGTCACTTCCCTTGGCCACGGGAGGCTCCATGCGATCATGCAATGACTTCTAAACACCAAAATGGGTACCGAATATGTCCCGCATCCAGAATTAGACCTTCCAACAACTGGTTTTCCCGGGTAATGTTAAATCACCACCAACCCTAGCTTTCTACCTGACAAGTGTTAGAGAGTTTTGGATGGGTGTCTTAAGCTATGATATGCTGCGGGTGAACCATAAACTATCTCGAGTTGTGCAGTAAACACCCTACACTCGTGGCATAAAAAAAATTTTGCCGACACTAAGAAGTTTGATAATGGTTGTGAACTCCTTATTGTCCATGTTAAATGATATTTCTCCTTAAAAATACTAAGATTCTCTTGATTGCCATTAACATCAAATCAAGCTAGTTGCACTTAGTAAGATGTTGAATGAAAATTTTTTTTCGACAATGTCTTAACCCTATTTATATAACCCACTTGGCTTTTGGTTGGGATTTAGATAAGGTGGAATAAAATTAAAATAAGGAAAGATAAATATGTTCAGAAGATTTTAGTGTTTCACGAAAAAATTCTAGAGTATTGCCTAATGTGTACTGATGTGTCTCGTGCCTTGAATAAACCCTTTAATATTTTATTTATAAGAATTTTTACCGATATAAAAAATTTTATTATGAATATGATGAATAAACACTTGACATTTATTAAAGACACATCAATAAAATAAAAACAAGATAAGCAATCTAGTGACTTTGACAACTCCTCTGAAGATCTTGCCACCCAACAAAGTTTCTTAAATTTCGCATGATTTAGACTAGTGCCACTTGAGTTTGGCCCCCTAAATCTAAGCAACCACCCTTTAAGCTCGGACCATTTGAATCAAGCGAGTGTTATCTATATTTAAAGCGAACAACACATGGAAGTTCATGTGTTCTCACTATCTCATAACCACATATTTCATGTACAATATAAAATATGATTACGAATGTACATAAAGATACCTCTTAAGATTGTGTCTCGATCACATGTCATCAAACATTTGTTGCCAAGTCCAATTTTATCGCTCATGGCACGTAATCTGAATCAAGCGAGTGTTATCTATATTTAAAACAAACAACACATGGAAGTTCATGTGCTCTCACCATCTCATAACCACATATTTCATGTACAATATAAAATATGATTACGACATTAATATAATGTACATAAAGATACCTCTTAAGATTGTGTTTCGATGACATGTCATCAAACATTTGTTGCCAAGTCCAATTTTATAGCTCATGGCACATAATCCATGTTATGATGCTAAACCTATAATATATGTTTCATTAGCTCGATAGTGGCAATGAACCCCTGCGACAATGCAATGCATGAAGAGTTCATCAATGTGATGGAGATAATTAATAAAATCTCTCTTTGATATGATGAAGTGAGGCATTATACATTGCAATGTATCCTATATGCGATGTCAAGGAGATAAAAGACAATCAAGACAGTATCCACAATAAATCATATCAATATTACCTATCATACTAAGAGTAATACTATGCCATAATAATAATAATAATAATAATAATAATAATAATAATAATAATAATAATAATAATAATAATAATAATAATAATAATAATAATAATAATAATAATAATAATAATAATAATAATAATAATAATAATAATAATAATAATAATAATAATAATAATAATAATAATAATAATAATAATAATAATAATAATAATAATAATAATAATAATAATAATAATAATAATAATAATAATAATAATAATAATAATAATAATAATAATAATAATAATAATAATAATAATAATAATAATAATAATAATAATAATAATAATAATAATAATAATAATAATAATAATAATAATAATAATAATAATAATAATAATAATAATAATAATAATAATAATAATAATAATAATAATAATAATAATAATAATAATAATAATAATAATAATAATAATAATAATAATAATAATAATAATAATAATAATAATAATAATAATAATAATAATAATAATAATAATAATAATAATAATAATAATAATAATAATAATAATAATAATAATAATAATAATAATAATAATAATAATAATAATAATAATAATAATAATAATAATAATAATAATAATAATAATAATAATAATAATAATAATAATAATAATAATAATAATAATAATAATAATAATAATAATAATAATAATAATAATAATAATAATAATAATAATAATAATAATAATAATAATAATAATAATAATAATAATAATAATAATAATAATAATAATAATAATAATAATAATAATAATAATAATAATAATAATAATAATAATAATAATAATAATAATAATAATAATAATAATAATAATAATAATAATAATAATAATAATAATAATAATAATAATAATAATAATAATAATAATAATAATAATAATAATAATAATAATAATAATAATAATAATAATAATAATAATAATAATAATAATAATAATAATAATAATAATAATAATAATAATAATAATAATAATAATAATAATAATAATAATAATAATAATAATAATAATAATAATAATAATAATAATAATAATAATAATAATAATAATAATAATAATAATAATAATAATAATAATAATAATAATAATAATAATAATAATAATAATAATAATAATAATAATAATAATAATAATAATAATAATAATAATAATAATAATAATAATAATAATAATAATAATAATAATAATAATAATAATAATAATAATAATAATAATAATAATAATAATAATAATAATAATAATAATAATAATAATAATAATAATAATAATAATAATAATAATAATAATAATAATAATAATAATAATAATAATAATAATAATAATAATAATAATAATAATAATAATAATAATAATAATAATAATAATAATAATAATAATAATAATAATAATAATAATAATAATAATAATAATAATAATAATAATAATAATAATAATAATAATAATAATAATAATAATAATAATAATAATAATAATAATAATAATAATAATAATAATAATAATAATAATAATAATAATAATAATAATAATAATAATAATAATAATAATAATAATAATAATAATAATAATAATAATAATAATAATAATAATAATAATAATAATAATAATAATAATAATAATAATAATAATAATAATAATAATAATAATAATAATAATAATAATAATAATAATAATAATAATAATAATAATAATAATAATAATAATAATAATAATAATAATAATAATAATAATAATAATAATAATAATAATAATAATAATAATAATAATAATAATAATAATAATAATAATAATAATAATAATAATAATAATAATAATAATAATAATAATAATAATAATAATAATAATAATAATAATAATAATAATAATAATAATAATAATAATAATAATAATAATAATAATAATAATAATAATAATAATAATAATAATAATAATAATAATAATAATAATAATAATAATAATAATAATAATAATAATAATAATAATAATAATAATAATAATAATAATAATAATAATAATAATAATAATAATAATAATAATAATAATAATAATAATAATAATAATAATAATAATAATAATAATAATAATAATAATAATAATAATAATAATAATAATAATAATAATAATAATAATAATAATAATAATAATAATAATAATAATAATAATAATAATAATAATAATAATAATAATAATAATAATAATAATAATAATAATAATAATAATAATAATAATAATAATAATAATAATAATAATAATAATAATAATAATAATAATAATAATAATAATAATAATAATAATAATAATAATAATAATAATAATAATAATAATAATAATAATAATAATAATAATAATAATAATAATAATAATAATAATAATAATAATAATAATAATAATAATAATAATAATAATAATAATAATAATAATAATAATAATAATAATAATAATAATAATAATAATAATAATAATAATAATAATAATAATAATAATAATAATAATAATAATAATAATAATAATAATAATAATAATAATAATAATAATAATAATAATAATAATAATAATAATAATAATAATAATAATAATAATAATAATAATAATAATAATAATAATAATAATAATAATAATAATAATAATAATAATAATAATAATAATAATAATAATAATAATAATAATAATAATAATAATAATAATAATAATAATAATAATAATAATAATAATAATAATAATAATAATAATAATAATAATAATAATAATAATAATAATAATAATAATAATAATAATAATAATAATAATAATAATAATAATAATAATAATAATAATAATAATAATAATAATAATAATAATAATAATAATAATAATAATAATAATAATAATAATAATAATAATAATAATAATAATAATAATAATAATAATAATAATAATAATAATAATAATAATAATAATAATAATAATAATAATAATAATAATAATAATAATAATAATAATAATAATAATAATAATAATAATAATAATAATAATAATAATAATAATAATAATAATAATAATAATAATAATAATAATAATAATAATAATAATAATAATAATAATAATAATAATAATAATAATAATAATAATAATAATAATAATAATAATAATAATAATAATAATAATAATAATAATAATAATAATAATAATAATAATAATAATAATAATAATAATAATAATAATAATAATAATAATAATAATAATAATAATAATAATAATAATAATAATAATAATAATAATAATAATAATAATAATAATAATAATAATAATAATAATAATAATAATAATAATAATAATAATAATAATAATAATAATAATAATAATAATAATAATAATAATAATAATAATAATAATAATAATAATAATAATAATAATAATAATAATAATAATAATAATAATAATAATAATAATAATAATAATAATAATAATAATAATAATAATAATAATAATAATAATAATAATAATAATAATAATAATAATAATAATAATAATAATAATAATAATAATAATAATAATAATAATAATAATAATAATAATAATAATAATAATAATAATAATAATAATAATAATAATAATAATAATAATAATAATAATAATAATAATAATAATAATAATAATAATAATAATAATAATAATAATAATAATAATAATAATAATAATAATAATAATAATAATAATAATAATAATAATAATAATAATAATAATAATAATAATAATAATAATAATAATAATAATAATAATAATAATAATAATAATAATAATAATAATAATAATAATAATAATAATAATAATAATAATAATAATAATAATAATAATAATAATAATAATAATAATAATAATAATAATAATAATAATAATAATAATAATAATAATAATAATAATAATAATAATAATAATAATAATAATAATAATAATAATAATAATAATAATAATAATAATAATAATAATAATAATAATAATAATAATAATAATAATAATAATAATAATAATAATAATAATAATAATAATAATAATAATAATAATAATAATAATAATAATAATAATAATAATAATAATAATAATAATAATAATAATAATAATAATAATAATAATAATAATAATAATAATAATAATAATAATAATAATAATAATAATAATAATAATAATAATAATAATAATAATAATAATAATAATAATAATAATAATAATAATAATAATAATAATAATAATAATAATAATAATAATAATAATAATAATAATAATAATAATAATAATAATAATAATAATAATAATAATAATAATAATAATAATAATAATAATAATAATAATAATAATAATAATAATAATAATAATAATAATAATAATAATAATAATAATAATAATAATAATAATAATAATAATAATAATAATAATAATAATAATAATAATAATAATAATAATAATAATAATAATAATAATAATAATAATAATAATAATAATAATAATAATAATAATAATAATAATAATAATAATAATAATAATAATAATAATAATAATAATAATAATAATAATAATAATAATAATAATAATAATAATAATAATAATAATAATAATAATAATAATAATAATAATAATAATAATAATAATAATAATAATAATAATAATAATAATAATAATAATAATAATAATAATAATAATAATAATAATAATAATAATAATAATAATAATAATAATAATAATAATAATAATAATAATAATAATAATAATAATAATAATAATAATAATAATAATAATAATAATAATAATAATAATAATAATAATAATAATAATAATAATAATAATAATAATAATAATAATAATAATAATAATAATAATAATAATAATAATAATAATAATAATAATAATAATAATAATAATAATAATAATAATAATAATAATAATAATAATAATAATAATAATAATAATAATAATAATAATAATAATAATAATAATAATAATAATAATAATAATAATAATAATAATAATAATAATAATAATAATAATAATAATAATAATAATAATAATAATAATAATAATAATAATAATAATAATAATAATAATAATAATAATAATAATAATAATAATAATAATAATAATAATAATAATAATAATAATAATAATAATAATAATAATAATAATAATAATAATAATAATAATAATAATAATAATAATAATAATAATAATAATAATAATAATAATAATAATAATAATAATAATAATAATAATAATAATAATAATAATAATAATAATAATAATAATAATAATAATAATAATAATAATAATAATAATAATAATAATAATAATAATAATAATAATAATAATAATAATAATAATAATAATAATAATAATAATAATAATAATAATAATAATAATAATAATAATAATAATAATAATAATAATAATAATAATAATAATAATAATAATAATAATAATAATAATAATAATAATAATAATAATAATAATAATAATAATAATAATAATAATAATAATAATAATAATAATAATAATAATAATAATAATAATAATAATAATAATAATAATAATAATAATAATAATAATAATAATAATAATAATAATAATAATAATAATAATAATAATAATAATAATAATAATAATAATAATAATAATAATAATAATAATAATAATAATAATAATAATAATAATAATAATAATAATAATAATAATAATAATAATAATAATAATAATAATAATAATAATAATAATAATAATAATAATAATAATAATAATAATAATAATAATAATAATAATAATAATAATAATAATAATAATAATAATAATAATAATAATAATAATAATAATAATAATAATAATAATAATAATAATAATAATAATAATAATAATAATAATAATAATAATAATAATAATAATAATAATAATAATAATAATAATAATAATAATAATAATAATAATAATAATAATAATAATAATAATAATAATAATAATAATAATAATAATAATAATAATAATAATAATAATAATAATAATAATAATAATAATAATAATAATAATAATAATAATAATAATAATAATAATAATAATAATAATAATAATAATAATAATAATAATAATAATAATAATAATAATAATAATAATAATAATAATAATAATAATAATAATAATAATAATAATAATAATAATAATAATAATAATAATAATAATAATAATAATAATAATAATAATAATAATAATAATAATAATAATAATAATAATAATAATAATAATAATAATAATAATAATAATAATAATAATAATAATAATAATAATAATAATAATAATAATAATAATAATAATAATAATAATAATAATAATAATAATAATAATAATAATAATAATAATAATAATAATAATAATAATAATAATAATAATAATAATAATAATAATAATAATAATAATAATAATAATAATAATAATAATAATAATAATAATAATAATAATAATAATAATAATAATAATAATAATAATAATAATAATAATAATAATAATAATAATAATAATAATAATAATAATAATAATAATAATAATAATAATAATAATAATAATAATAATAATAATAATAATAATAATAATAATAATAATAATAATAATAATAATAATAATAATAATAATAATAATAATAATAATAATAATAATAATAATAATAATAATAATAATAATAATAATAATAATAATAATAATAATAATAATAATAATAATAATAATAATAATAATAATAATAATAATAATAATAATAATAATAATAATAATAATAATAATAATAATAATAATAATAATAATAATAATAATAATAATAATAATAATAATAATAATAATAATAATAATAATAATAATAATAATAATAATAATAATAATAATAATAATAATAATAATAATAATAATAATAATAATAATAATAATAATAATAATAATAATAATAATAATAATAATAATAATAATAATAATAATAATAATAATAATAATAATAATAATAATAATAATAATAATAATAATAATAATAATAATAATAATAATAATAATAATAATAATAATAATAATAATAATAATAATAATAATAATAATAATAATAATAATAATAATAATAATAATAATAATAATAATAATAATAATAATAATAATAATAATAATAATAATAATAATAATAATAATAATAATAATAATAATAATAATAATAATAATAATAATAATAATAATAATAATAATAATAATAATAATAATAATAATAATAATAATAATAATAATAATAATAATAATAATAATAATAATAATAATAATAATAATAATAATAATAATAATAATAATAATAATAATAATAATAATAATAATAATAATAATAATAATAATAATAATAATAATAATAATAATAATAATAATAATAATAATAATAATAATAATAATAATAATAATAATAATAATAATAATAATAATAATAATAATAATAATAATAATAATAATAATAATAATAATAATAATAATAATAATAATAATAATAATAATAATAATAATAATAATAATAATAATAATAATAATAATAATAATAATAATAATAATAATAATAATAATAATAATAATAATAATAATAATAATAATAATAATAATAATAATAATAATAATAATAATAATAATAATAATAATAATAATAATAATAATAATAATAATAATAATAATAATAATAATAATAATAATAATAATAATAATAATAATAATAATAATAATAATAATAATAATAATAATAATAATAATAATAATAATAATAATAATAATAATAATAATAATAATAATAATAATAATAATAATAATAATAATAATAATAATAATAATAATAATAATAATAATAATAATAATAATAATAATAATAATAATAATAATAATAATAATAATAATAATAATAATAATAATAATAATAATAATAATAATAATAATAATAATAATAATAATAATAATAATAATAATAATAATAATAATAATAATAATAATAATAATAATAATAATAATAATAATAATAATAATAATAATAATAATAATAATAATAATAATAATAATAATAATAATAATAATAATAATAATAATAATAATAATAATAATAATAATAATAATAATAATAATAATAATAATAATAATAATAATAATAATAATAATAATAATAATAATAATAATAATAATAATAATAATAATAATAATAATAATAATAATAATAATAATAATAATAATAATAATAATAATAATAATAATAATAATAATAATAATAATAATAATAATAATAATAATAATAATAATAATAATAATAATAATAATAATAATAATAATAATAATAATAATAATAATAATAATAATAATAATAATAATAATAATAATAATAATAATAATAATAATAATAATAATAATAATAATAATAATAATAATAATAATAATAATAATAATAATAATAATAATAATAATAATAATAATAATAATAATAATAATAATAATAATAATAATAATAATAATAATAATAATAATAATAATAATAATAATAATAATAATAATAATAATAATAATAATAATAATAATAATAATAATAATAATAATAATAATAATAATAATAATAATAATAATAATAATAATAATAATAATAATAATAATAATAATAATAATAATAATAATAATAATAATAATAATAATAATAATAATAATAATAATAATAATAATAATAATAATAATAATAATAATAATAATAATAATAATAATAATAATAATAATAATAATAATAATAATAATAATAATAATAATAATAATAATAATAATAATAATAATAATAATAATAATAATAATAATAATAATAATAATAATAATAATAATAATAATAATAATAATAATAATAATAATAATAATAATAATAATAATAATAATAATAATAATAATAATAATAATAATAATAATAATAATAATAATAATAATAATAATAATAATAATAATAATAATAATAATAATAATAATAATAATAATAATAATAATAATAATAATAATAATAATAATAATAATAATAATAATAATAATAATAATAATAATAATAATAATAATAATAATAATAATAATAATAATAATAATAATAATAATAATAATAATAATAATAATAATAATAATAATAATAATAATAATAATAATAATAATAATAATAATAATAATAATAATAATAATAATAATAATAATAATAATAATAATAATAATAATAATAATAATAATAATAATAATAATAATAATAATAATAATAATAATAATAATAATAATAATAATAATAATAATAATAATAATAATAATAATAATAATAATAATAATAATAATAATAATAATAATAATAATAATAATAATAATAATAATAATAATAATAATAATAATAATAATAATAATAATAATAATAATAATAATAATAATAATAATAATAATAATAATAATAATAATAATAATAATAATAATAATAATAATAATAATAATAATAATAATAATAATAATAATAATAATAATAATAATAATAATAATAATAATAATAATAATAATAATAATAATAATAATAATAATAATAATAATAATAATAATAATAATAATAATAATAATAATAATAATAATAATAATAATAATAATAATAATAATAATAATAATAATAATAATAATAATAATAATAATAATAATAATAATAATAATAATAATAATAATAATAATAATAATAATAATAATAATAATAATAATAATAATAATAATAATAATAATAATAATAATAATAATAATAATAATAATAATAATAATAATAATAATAATAATAATAATAATAATAATAATAATAATAATAATAATAATAATAATAATAATAATAATAATAATAATAATAATAATAATAATAATAATAATAATAATAATAATAATAATAATAATAATAATAATAATAATAATAATAATAATAATAATAATAATAATAATAATAATAATAATAATAATAATAATAATAATAATAATAATAATAATAATAATAATAATAATAATAATAATAATAATAATAATAATAATAATAATAATAATAATAATAATAATAATAATAATAATAATAATAATAATAATAATAATAATAATAATAATAATAATAATAATAATAATAATAATAATAATAATAATAATAATAATAATAATAATAATAATAATAATAATAATAATAATAATAATAATAATAATAATAATAATAATAATAATAATAATAATAATAATAATAATAATAATAATAATAATAATAATAATAATAATAATAATAATAATAATAATAATAATAATAATAATAATAATAATAATAATAATAATAATAATAATAATAATAATAATAATAATAATAATAATAATAATAATAATAATAATAATAATAATAATAATAATAATAATAATAATAATAATAATAATAATAATAATAATAATAATAATAATAATAATAATAATAATAATAATAATAATAATAATAATAATAATAATAATAATAATAATAATAATAATAATAATAATAATAATAATAATAATAATAATAATAATAATAATAATAATAATAATAATAATAATAATAATAATAATAATAATAATAATAATAATAATAATAATAATAATAATAATAATAATAATAATAATAATAATAATAATAATAATAATAATAATAATAATAATAATAATAATAATAATAATAATAATAATAATAATAATAATAATAATAATAATAATAATAATAATAATAATAATAATAATAATAATAATAATAATAATAATAATAATAATAATAATAATAATAATAATAATAATAATAATAATAATAATAATAATAATAATAATAATAATAATAATAATAATAATAATAATAATAATAATAATAATAATAATAATAATAATAATAATAATAATAATAATAATAATAATAATAATAATAATAATAATAATAATAATAATAATAATAATAATAATAATAATAATAATAATAATAATAATAATAATAATAATAATAATAATAATAATAATAATAATAATAATAATAATAATAATAATAATAATAATAATAATAATAATAATAATAATAATAATAATAATAATAATAATAATAATAATAATAATAATAATAATAATAATAATAATAATAATAATAATAATAATAATAATAATAATAATAATAATAATAATAATAATAATAATAATAATAATAATAATAATAATAATAATAATAATAATAATAATAATAATAATAATAATAATAATAATAATAATAATAATAATAATAATAATAATAATAATAATAATAATAATAATAATAATAATAATAATAATAATAATAATAATAATAATAATAATAATAATAATAATAATAATAATAATAATAATAATAATAATAATAATAATAATAATAATAATAATAATAATAATAATAATAATAATAATAATAATAATAATAATAATAATAATAATAATAATAATAATAATAATAATAATAATAATAATAATAATAATAATAATAATAATAATAATAATAATAATAATAATAATAATAATAATAATAATAATAATAATAATAATAATAATAATAATAATAATAATAATAATAATAATAATAATAATAATAATAATAATAATAATAATAATAATAATAATAATAATAATAATAATAATAATAATAATAATAATAATAATAATAATAATAATAATAATAATAATAATAATAATAATAATAATAATAATAATAATAATAATAATAATAATAATAATAATAATAATAATAATAATAATAATAATAATAATAATAATAATAATAATAATAATAATAATAATAATAATAATAATAATAATAATAATAATAATAATAATAATAATAATAATAATAATAATAATAATAATAATAATAATAATAATAATAATAATAATAATAATAATAATAATAATAATAATAATAATAATAATAATAATAATAATAATAATAATAATAATAATAATAATAATAATAATAATAATAATAATAATAATAATAATAATAATAATAATAATAATAATAATAATAATAATAATAATAATAATAATAATAATAATAATAATAATAATAATAATAATAATAATAATAATAATAATAATAATAATAATAATAATAATAATAATAATAATAATAATAATAATAATAATAATAATAATAATAATAATAATAATAATAATAATAATAATAATAATAATAATAATAATAATAATAATAATAATAATAATAATAATAATAATAATAATAATAATAATAATAATAATAATAATAATAATAATAATAATAATAATAATAATAATAATAATAATAATAATAATAATAATAATAATAATAATAATAATAATAATAATAATAATAATAATAATAATAATAATAATAATAATAATAATAATAATAATAATAATAATAATAATAATAATAATAATAATAATAATAATAATAATAATAATAATAATAATAATAATAATAATAATAATAATAATAATAATAATAATAATAATAATAATAATAATAATAATAATAATAATAATAATAATAATAATAATAATAATAATAATAATAATAATAATAATAATAATAATAATAATAATAATAATAATAATAATAATAATAATAATAATAATAATAATAATAATAATAATAATAATAATAATAATAATAATAATAATAATAATAATAATAATAATAATAATAATAATAATAATAATAATAATAATAATAATAATAATAATAATAATAATAATAATAATAATAATAATAATAATAATAATAATAATAATAATAATAATAATAATAATAATAATAATAATAATAATAATAATAATAATAATAATAATAATAATAATAATAATAATAATAATAATAATAATAATAATAATAATAATAATAATAATAATAATAATAATAATAATAATAATAATAATAATAATAATAATAATAATAATAATAATAATAATAATAATAATAATAATAATAATAATAATAATAATAATAATAATAATAATAATAATAATAATAATAATAATAATAATAATAATAATAATAATAATAATAATAATAATAATAATAATAATAATAATAATAATAATAATAATAATAATAATAATAATAATAATAATAATAATAATAATAATAATAATAATAATAATAATAATAATAATAATAATAATAATAATAATAATAATAATAATAATAATAATAATAATAATAATAATAATAATAATAATAATAATAATAATAATAATAATAATAATAATAATAATAATAATAATAATAATAATAATAATAATAATAATAATAATAATAATAATAATAATAATAATAATAATAATAATAATAATAATAATAATAATAATAATAATAATAATAATAATAATAATAATAATAATAATAATAATAATAATAATAATAATAATAATAATAATAATAATAATAATAATAATAATAATAATAATAATAATAATAATAATAATAATAATAATAATAATAATAATAATAATAATAATAATAATAATAATAATAATAATAATAATAATAATAATAATAATAATAATAATAATAATAATAATAATAATAATAATAATAATAATAATAATAATAATAATAATAATAATAATAATAATAATAATAATAATAATAATAATAATAATAATAATAATAATAATAATAATAATAATAATAATAATAATAATAATAATAATAATAATAATAATAATAATAATAATAATAATAATAATAATAATAATAATAATAATAATAATAATAATAATAATAATAATAATAATAATAATAATAATAATAATAATA
Organism: Phalaenopsis equestris; assembly: GCF_001263595.1. NCBI lineage: Eukaryota > Viridiplantae > Streptophyta > Magnoliopsida > Asparagales > Orchidaceae > Phalaenopsis > Phalaenopsis equestris. Next base: position 18,441 of record NW_018220835.1, read on the forward strand.
ATAATAATAATAATAATAATAATAATAATAATAATAATAATAATAATAATAATAATAATAATAATAATAATAATAATAATAATAATAATAATAATAATAATAATAATAATATAAAATAATAATAATAATAATAATAATAATATAATGTAATCTAATATAATTATATTTTAGCTATAACGACCGTAGTTACTTACTACTATTAATTTAAAGTTATAAAAGTCATGGTTACTATTACTTTTTGAGTGGGGCATTTTTGTAAATTTGGCCAATGAACCTTCTAAAACACTTCGTTGGACCGTCTGTGTTGAATTTTCCTTTTATCATAATATATTTTTGTGGAGTTCAAGTGCCCTAAAGATCAATAACCCTATAATTAAATGAATTTGGGCTAGTTAAATTTCTCTAATCGAGCCACTTGATTTGATAATAAACATGCCAAATTTAGAGATAATTCAATGCTAAAATTAATGCACCAAAGTTTTATATAACGCTTTAAATGCTTGACCAAGGCTTTTTTGGACTCACATTGGATCACTTTCAGTGTCATTTTGGTTTTATTATCGAGGTGCTCAGTTTAACTATAAATTTGTTGAAATCAGAGCTTTGATGATCCTGAATTCAGACTTTGAAGATCTCCTACCAAAGCACATTGAGATTCGTGTCTGATGATAAAAAGTTCTTCCTACGATGTGTCACCAAAAAATTTCTATGATTTGTTGGAGAAATGATCATTAATTCCAAATAATTGGAGATAATGTGTATCATAAGTTAATATCTTAATTTCAAATTAGTATCTCTTTAATTACAATTACTAGTTTATTTTTGTCAGTTGTCTGTCTATGATTCATTTATTTATAGTCAAATCTAACAAATTTATGGTCAAATTGAAAGTCTTGATGAGATGATTCCAACGAGCCTAACATCACTCATTTTTGATATCTTTAAGACACTTAAATGCTCATATAACATCCTCCAATCGAACAAATATTCTGGGCCGTCCGATGGAGCAATTTTAATTCATACAATATTTGTAAAGCATGTCACTCACAAAATCTATAAATAGACATTCAATCTCTTCATTCAAGGGACCTGGACTTGGAAGAGGAGCAAGAACTAAGCGTGGAGTACATACATGCTGATTTTGTTGTATTGTTTGTATTTATACAACCAGAGATGTAAAAGAGCCGAGGTTGAGCATGCTCAGACTTGACTCGTTTTCGAAATCGGCTCGTGAACTATGCGTTTGTGTTCAGATCAATTTGAATATTCTTGTTTGTGTTTGGCTCGTGATTGACTCAAAATTGACTCATTAAAATTAATTGAAAAAAAATAAATGTTGGGTGTTCAATTCGAATATGCACCAACTATGTACAAAAGAAGACACTAAACCATATGACCAAACGAGCTACTGTGATTTAAACTCAAATATAAATATATGTATTATATTATTATATAAATAATATATATAATTTCTTACTTCGACCAAAAACGAGCAAGCAAAGGTTTGTTCATGTTCGACTTATTTACTTAATGAACGAGCCGAACACGAGCTACTTTACAAGCCGATCATAAGCTATTCGCGAACAATGAGTTTTTTTGATAGCTCTATATACAACCTATACAACCAAAATATAATAAAATATGCATGTGTGTGTTGTAAGAAATGACAGTAATAAAACGAAAAACCGAAACGAGAAAATCATAAAACAAAAACCATACAACGGAACACACATATTTATGTGGTTCAACAAATTACCTACGTCCATGGAGCTGCAGAGGATTTTATTAGTTTGAAAAATTATACCCGACGATCACCTCGACGATTACAAGAAGAACACACTCTCGCTCCTCTCTCTTTCCTCTCTTGAGCCACGTGAGAAGATGAGTTTAACAAAAGAAAACCAAGTTTTCCTTTACTATTTTCCCTCCAACAAACCGAAAGAAAAGAACAAAAAAGAAGCATTCTCTTTCTTTTTTCCCTTGCACGCTTCTGCCGAGGAGATGGTGAGAGATAGGGTTTTAGGAGAGCCGACTTAGTATTTATAATACTCAAAAAATCCATTTAAAGAAACAGGTAATTGCCAAATAGCTGTACGTGGTGCGGGATGCAGTTCCACATGAGTTTGATGGCAGGAAGTGGAGGAAGAAGCGGGAGATAAATCTGGAAGGAAATCAATTAGGAAGCAATTGATTAATTGTCAATCGGGATAGTGGAACAAGCTCCACTTACGCAACAATTCTCCCACTTGGAGTTGAGACACTGACTGCATTATCTGCTGGTTGTGTCGTCCTTTTCCTCAATCATGATATCCTTCACTGGCGACTTCGCCCATTTCTTCAAACGTGATATCCTCCACCTCTACAACTCAAGGCCCATGTCTTTAAGCTAGAAGGCCAACTGAAGCTGCGTACAACTTCAGTTTCTCAGGAGTAACACTGTCAGACAGATCAACATCAATATAATTTTGTACCACCAACCTCTTTTCTGGGTTACTCATGTTTCTGCTTACAACTCCCACTGCATGGGCAATATCCTGTCTCTGTTGAAAGCCCTTTTCAACAAGTCTAGTCTTGTACCTATTACTATCATCAAAATCAATCTTTACCCGGTACATCCACTTGTTATGCAATGTCTTCTTCCCAGGTAGAAGTTATGTCAGCTCCCAAGTATGATTCCCTGACAGAAAATCCATCTCCTCCTTCATGGTCAGCTCTCACTTGCTCGAATTTTCATTTTGCAAGGTTTCTTCATTGCTCTATGATTCTCCACCATCTATCTGTAGAACAATAGGAATGAGTGCCCTCGACCTACTCTTCTCATCTCTTCCATCACTGCCGTGCATTTTCACTTCTAGTAGATTAACACACCATACCATTCTAAAGTAACTTGAGCCTCCAAGAGATGCCACTGGAGAAGATCCCCACATATTTGTGTGTGCAAAATCCCATTTTCCTGCCTTTAACACTCTGTGACCTTTCAAGAAACTGACATTCTTCTGCTTTCCCATAATGCACCTTTGGCTCATGTGTCCACGCCTGAGTAAACATGTAGTCATATATAGTGTGTCAGTTTTCTTACTTCGAGCCAGTACTAATGCTCCTTTGGTAACCTTCCAAGTGTTACTGAGAACACTACTGAATGACCACCCTCATTATGCTGTTAAAAAAAAAAGAGGTATTTCTTCAACTTAGGAACGTGTCTAACATTTTGCAAAGTTCATTTGCTTTTGTTAGGGAGTGCAATATCAATGTCTTCCATCCTCACCATGTTTAAAGCTTTTTCATTAGCCAGATATACCTTCCAAAAGTCACCTGCAACAAAATTTCGTATCTACTCATAGTGGGAAAAAGTATAAAAGGAAGCCCCTGAATCCAGTATACATTCATCAACAGAACTGTGAAGTACCAGCAATAATTCATCTTGTATTTCTTCAGTTTTCATATTTGCGTTATCATTCTTCTTTTTCCAGTTCTTTTTTATGTGACTAGCATTGCCATAATTCTAGTTGGTTGTTTACTGACCAGACTTTGATTTTGATATTCCTCTGTTTGAGTTCTTGTTATGTGATTTCCCTCTAAAATCAACAATCAGTGTCGAACTCGAACCCGAGGTCTTGTTAGGATCTTTCCTGCACACCTCCTCAACCACCGTTGTCTATCTCTACCACTGCTGCAAATTGACCACTGTCATTGTCTTCGGACCACTGTCGTTGCCACCCTTGAAACTTTGTTTTTAGGCCATCACTCTCACCTCCACCACCGCCCAATCACTGCTGCTACTGACGACGCTAGCATCTAACTTTTTAGCACTTGATCTCTACCATCAGTCCATTTCATAGCAGCCAACTCGACAACACTTCTGAAACATATTCTGCTAACCATAGTGAAATTCACATCAACAACTCCAACAAGTGTAATATTGCTTCGGATTAGTCAATGATTGATAAAGACTTGTAACATATATCGACATGATGAAAGTATTTCAACTGGACTAGAAAGTATTTCAACTGGACTAAAACTCGTAGTTTTTATCATTTCCAGATTTGTCACATAGAAACTCCTATCATTTTTTTGTCAATTTCTCCTCATCTGTGTATGTGTAGGATCTTGGTAATACTAAGATGTTAATATACCACTCTAATGTAACACTATTTTTTTTATATTTATGAAAGACATGAATGATGTAAATGTAAAAAAAAGTAGAATTTTGGTGTTAATATAGTAAATGCACAAGCATTAAGTGTCTTGTATGTAAGTACCCTAAATAAGATGGGATATTGCGCACGCTAACCGTCTTAAAATTTAATCATAGCCGTCCGATACACAACAGAAGTGTTCTCTATCTGAGTTACACGTGCAGACTTTTTTTGGCCTTTCTCCCCGTTTTTTTCTTCCAGCCTTAGTTTCTGCATGGATTTCGGTCATCTGTTTTAAGAAATCAGAGGCATTTGAGAATAGAAGGATATCGATCGGGCTCTTGAGGACAAAAAGCCAAGCAGCGTAAGCACTTAGCTACCGCTGATTTCTTTGCTGTCCAAGAAACTCGCAAAAAATCCATGCTTTCTCAGGTCCCTTTTTTCAAATTCGGGCTGTGTTTTTTCTTTTAAGATGGGTTGTCCCTGCTGCAATGTTTGTGAGCGAAGCTTCCTATTTCCTCAATTTCGGGCTTTGTTTTTTCTTTTAAGATGGGTTGTCCCTGCTGCAATGTTTGTGAGCGAAGCTTCCCGACTCGAAGAGCACTCGGAGGACACATGAGGATTCATGTTCTTCCGAATTCTGATTAGGAGCCAATGCGCAGGTATGAATTTAGAGTGAATCCAAGGAAGAGATGGAAATTGATAGAGAATGAGAATGATATGCTCAGTTCAGAGTGAGGGGAGAAATTCAGCTCTTCTAGTTCTCTTTTTAACCATATGAAATTTTATTCTGAGACGGAAGGGGATCAGCTCAGGGAAGAGGATGAGGAATTTGAGGAAAAGGAGATGCATTCAAATAGTAACGGAAGTTATGAGGAGGGAGAGGATGGAATTGAGACCCAGTTTGATAGCGAAGTTAATGCAATTGAGAGGAGCGGATCATTGGATTCATCAATGGCGTACGAGAATGAGCAAACGGCGGGTGCTTTTTGTCTGATGAAGCTCTCCAGAGGCGCTGGTTCTGTTACAGATTCATCAGATAAGGCTTCAGTGGTTACAGACGATGAGGTTGAGAAGCGTAAATCTATTTCAGGTTTCCCACAATGCGATTTTGAAATGAATGAGCTCGCAATGATTCCATCCGTTCCAAAATTTGATTTTGGAAGCAACGGGCACGAAAAAGTTCAATCTTTTCCGTCAGAATCTGAATTTTCTCTCAAGCTGAAGAAGTCAAAGGCCTCTTCTCATAGGAAGGATCTCCATTATGTTGCTTCAGGGATTGAGAAGAAAAGCAGGTATAACTGTAAAACATGCGGCAGGACCTTTCCTTCTTACCAGGCTCTTGGTGGTCACAGGGCAAGACATATGAGGATCAAAGTTCCTTCCTTTTCTGAAGTTCTTGATACCAAAGAACTCAAAATTCAGAATCATGGATCCAAATTTTATGAGTGCTCAATTTGTGGCAAGATTTTTGCATCTGGTCAAGCTCTTGGTGGTCATAAGAGATCACACTTGGTTGCAGCAGATAACGCAGCTTCTACTCCTGCTCCTGCTGAGGCTGTTCAAGCTTCTGCTGCAGTAACTGCGAACATGGAACAGATCAGTTATGTTTCGGCACGCTTGATCTCAACCTTCCAGCTATGGAAGATGAAAGTTATGGTGATTATGATGACATGACTGAGGATTCGATCTGATGCATCTGACATTTATGGACTGAAAGCTGTTCTAATTCTTGTTCAAATTCTTCTTTGAATTTGAAACGGCTAATTATTCTTTCTTGATTGTGGTTTCTTAGAATAAAGCTGCGGTGATGCAGCAAGTTATTTATGGGGAAGTTGATTTGCTTCTGCACATTCTTGTTTCTGTTGCTCTGTTCTCTAATTTTATGTTTATTTATTTATTTTATTTTATTTCTTTGAGATTTGAAGTGATTTTTCAGTAAATTGTTGAATAAAAATATGTTGCTTTTTATAATTTTTAAGGAGTCATGAAGGTTTGTTATTCTGTTTTGTGGAAGCTTGTAGATTTCAAAAGGTTGAGTTGATTCCTTTTTTTCAGAATTCCCCGCAGTTTTTAAGGTTTTGCATTTTGTCTTCACTTTTAAAATCTTTTTATTAAAAAATGTTGAGTTGTTCAATCCAAAGCTGTGTGTGTGTTTATATAAATATATATATATATATATATATATATATATATATATATACACACACACATATTATTGCATATTACTATCGTAAAAAAATTATTATCGTTAAAAAACTTCTAGGCCATAGCTGAATATGATTTTCCAGCAGATGCATAGATAGAGATGCAGGAGATAATAAAATTTTATGTGTAGTACCCAAGTTAAGAGAATAATATTTGAAGATTGACTTAGTCAAAATGATTCTCTAGAAAATTTAAAATACAGAAGTTCACAATTCTTTTGAATTGGGGAAGCTCAGGTTACAAATTTTGACAAACTATGTAGTTATAGTTTAGTTACGAAAATCATAGTTGAGTTATAACAATTGGAGTTGGTTG
>NW_018220836.1:0-1281 GCF_001263595.1 Phalaenopsis equestris
TTTCATCATTCTGAAAATTTTGCAGGCCTTCTCAAAATTTCTATTTTACCTGGTCTGTAAAGTTAGAAGCTTTCTACAGATATAAATCATTAGAGAAATTTCTGGGTAATGAAATTTTGAAATAAGTATAAAACTAAAACATTAAACAAGCACAATTTTACCTAATACAACCACAATACTACACAAAATAATTAAAATTAAAATACAAAAATAAAAATCACATAACATTACAATCCACAAAATACTACTCAACATCTATTATACTACACATGCAAATTTAACTACCACATTAACTTTTAACACAAATTAAAAATTATCCAAGTGCAATATAATAATAAAAAACTTCTAGAAACACAAATATCTTTGAATTTTTGCCAGCCTGATTATTGTTATAATTCACGGTTGATGCATTATAAAAAAGACTTTAAAGGTTAGTCAGCAATTGAAATTTATTCAGATAATATGTTCGAGGTGCGCATGGCCTGCCATCAGCATGCAATCAGCAGGCAATATTATAAACGAGAGGGTATATGGAAAACCGAGATAAGAGCAGGTATTACGTAGTGAATTCAGTTATTTCTTTGTGGCTTCTTGGTGAGCTCAGCCTGATCTCAGTCTACTCTCCCCCCGCATGTACGTGTATGGTGCCAACTAACGTAACTACTAACAGCTCAGGCCGTCAGATTACATCACACTTCTATAAACAGAGATCTCCTTCTCCATCTGGCAATCGGAAGCGCTGGCTTTTGATAATGCCAGTATCTCCTTCCGAACGAGTGGCTTATGTTGATTCTTCGGTACTCATGAATAAGTAAATACTTCTTTCAGACGAATATTTTATCAGTCGGGAGGAAAAGAAAATTCAGCTTGACATCTTCGGATGCTTTATGGCTAAGAAATTGTATTTATGTAAGGAAAAATATTATATGTGAAACCGGACGTAGAATTACGTAAGGATGTCAATCTCAAACTCGGACGCAGTTTTGAATATAGAAATTCAGAATAGATCTATCTCTAGTTACCTCACTATGGTGATAAGTCAGTAACAGAGTAGAAAAATAGTGTCATGCCTTAGATATGACATTCAGCATGTAAGCATAAAAATTTACTCTTTTCTCATTGCTTTATCTTCCATGTTCCTTTCCCATCAGCGAGAAAGTTGATCACACCATTCAAGGGGCCTTCCATCTTACTAAAGGATTCATAGTGGCAGTTCTAAATGTCTGGGACTTCGTAAAAGGTGATAATGCAGGCAGCAATAAATTCAACAGGAAATCCCCG
>NW_018220837.1:0-801 GCF_001263595.1 Phalaenopsis equestris
CAAAATAAATCGAACAAACTGCATAGAGTGGACCCGAAGCATTGCTAACAGGGGACCCGAAGCATTGCCAAAATTGCACTAAAATTCACATAACAAAAAATATGCAGATCACAGAAAATCCACCAAAATCACATAACATAGAATATCAAAATGAAATAAATAAAAAATGAGCAAACAAAAAGCCACAAAAACTAATCTCACAACTATATTGGTTTGTGGTAAGCATTTTTGAATTATAAAAACAAAGAACCATCAAAACCAAGTGCACGATGTTGCAACAAATAAAGAACCACTAAAAATGAGCAAACAGGGATGAAACACAACCACACAAACCACCAAACGGAGCCGAAGAAGAAGGAAAGAAGAGGAAACATCACACAACTACCAAATCACGCTGAAGAAGAAATGGGAGAGGGGGTGAGAGAATACACACCTCAACGGAATAACCACTAATTGAAATAATCACTCAACATAAGTGATCTACCATACATAACACGTATGACACAAAACCACCAAAATTTGAGCTGTAGAAAAGAGTAGAGGAGGAAGAAGACTATAAAGTGCCATTGGTATACCCACTCACCACCGAGAATAGACACTATAGCCATGAATCCACGGAGGGTACATCTAGGGTAGAAAAATCATGGGAGAGGGAGGGGTTTGACTCGACCCGCAATTACACAATAATTTAGCTTCCAAAAGATAGTCAAAATATTGACCCAATTTATATTTAGCGGCTAGTGTGAAAAATTAATATTTTATAAATTTTTTTATTAATAATTTACACACTAGGGGTACTAC
>NW_018220838.1:0-1895 GCF_001263595.1 Phalaenopsis equestris
GGTCAAAGTTCCTGTTGCATTTTCACCATATGATTTAATAGAGTGATCTCCATCTCCAACTGTACTGTCTATCAGTTTATAGATGTTACCTACAGTGATCTTTCTTTTCATCACCGTCAGTGCACCCCTAATAATTCTGATGGTTTCCCTATCCTCATCTGCCTTAGGAATGAAACCATTTCTGTGTAGAGTGCCCAAGGAAATCAAATTCTTCTTCAACTCTGTAACATGTCTGACATCACATAATGTTCTAACAATATCATCATACATCTTAGTTTTGACTTTACCAATATCAGCAATATTGCAATGTCTATTATCACCCAAATAGACTGAACCAGAATCAGATAACCTGTATGAAGTGAACCACTCCCTGTTAGGTGTCATGTGATAAGAACATCCTGAATCAAGAATCCATCCATCCTTTAACTGAGTTGTTGTAACTGAAAGCGCATCACCATCACTGTAATCTGTAATATCACTCTGCACCATATTCACAGACCTGGAAGATACATCACGAGTCTTCTTCTTGAGCATTGGACAATCTCTCTTCATATGTCCCTGTTCCTTGCACTTAAAGCAACGAATCTTCTTGCCTTTAGGCTTTGACCTGGAACTTTGCCTTCCAGAATTCTCCTTCTCCTCCTTACTGCTTAGCATATAAACAATTATCATGAGAGCTTTCCTTTGCTTTCTGCTTCCGCTGGTTGTGAACCAACAATGTTGCAGTAATCTCATCAATTTTAATTGTTTCTTTCCCATATGTAAGAGTAGTCACCAGATGTTCATAAGAAGTAGGCAATGAACACAAAAGAATCATTGCTCGGTCTTGTCTTCATTCTCAATACTCACATCAAACTGTGTCAGATATGTGATTATTTGATTGAAGCCATTCAAATGCTGCGCCAGATCGGTGTCTGTCTGCATCTTCAGCCTATATAACATTTGCTTCAGATACAATTTATTCGTTAGAGATTTGAACATAAACTGAGATTCCAATTTCTTCCATACTTCTCCTAGAGATTTCAAATTCATAACATGATACATAATCTCATGTGTCAGACATAAACGTATGGTACCTACCGCTCGAAGTTGTAACTCTTCCCAATCTTCATCTTCCATATTATCAGGTTTTGTAACTCACAAAGCCTTCAAAATTCCCTGTTGTGCCAACAAATCTTTTACCCTTGTTTTCCACAATCCGAAGTTCCCGGTTCCATCAAACTTCACTATCTCAAATTTTGCTCCAGACATTGCTATTTGAAATTTAATCTTGCGCTGTATTTTCCTGTCTTGCTTCGAAAAATAAAAGAAAATACTCCGCAAATAAATTCAAAGAAACCTGAAATTTTCCTTGTCAAATGCAACAACTATCCCACAATTCTCTTGTGATTCGTGAATCAAATTTTCCCACGAAGCACTTTTCATGTTCATACCAGTACCTCGACCAATTGTTGTTTCCGCGAAATTTGAATCCCTTCGCACCTGTTCGAGGAATACCTCCATGAAACTCCTGTTCACGAAATAATCATGCATGTTCGCCTCCTGCACCCTGCCGAACTCCACCTATCGCAAAATCTCTTGCGACGAACCGGCGAATTTAACAGGTCGAATTCCTCAAATTTTTCTGTAAAACAAGGCTCCTGTTCGCGGTGGACAGTCTTTATTTCCCACGGATTGTTGAACCTGCCGAACTCCTCCCCTTCGCGGTACTGCGAACTCTTGTTCGCTAACATAAATGGACGAGCGTGATTCTTCCTTCTAACAACTGCACTGCTTACCTCCTGCACCCTGCCGAACTCCACCTGTCGCAAAATCTCCTGCTACGAACCGACAAATTTAACTGGTCAAATTCCTCAGATTTTTTGCAAAACAAGGCTCCTGTTCGCGGTGGACAG
>NW_018220838.1:2017-3896 GCF_001263595.1 Phalaenopsis equestris
CCCCGCCGGTCCGCGGCAGCCCCGCGCCGAGCCTTTCTCCTTCCCGCCTTCGCAAAATTGAGCGAAGCGAATCCAGAGGGAGAGTCTGTCGCGAACAAAGTCATCTGAAGTCTCCTCTGGTCGCGCACCTTCGCAACTCCTCTCGCCTGTCGCTTGCGGAAGACGCATTGAACCGCTTCTCGCGCCCTGTGATTCTGTCGTGAAGTCTGCTCCTCCTATCGCGAACTCCTTCCACTGCAAAGGCCAAACACCTCTGTCGCCAACTGTCGTTGAAACTCGTCCTTCGAACTCCTCTGCCACAAAGCCTTCTCGGTCGTGAAATGCTCTTGCTCTTCTTTAATAACCACGAATCTCTATCGCGATCCTCCGCTCAACTGCCGAGCGAATCGTTCGCCCAAGGCCTGACGAATCCTTCTTCTCTTCCAAATCCTTTTTCTTGCGTCGATCTCCTCCTATTCCATCGAAAGAGGCTATGATACCAATTGTTATGAAAATTGAAGCGAAATAAAATAGGAATCAACACAAACCAGAAGAAGAACACAAAGTTTTAACGAGGTTTGGCAAAGAATTGCCTACGTCCTCGAGAGCGAGCGACAGTTTCACTATTTCAGAAGAGTTACAATTGTCATCCCATAGGGTTACACATATATATAGACATATACAAACCCACAGATAAAATTACAATCACGTCATCGCTCCCACAACCCCCTTTATTCCAAAGACACTCCTTTTCACCAGGAGACACACCTCTTCACCAAAAAACTCCAACTCCCTAGATATGAGCCATACCTAACAATAAAGGCCAGCATTAGCAATTGAACAATTAAATTTATTAATAGAAGTTTGATCAACTTTGCCACCACCCTTTCTCTCCATAGGATTCATAATCATGTTAAAATCACCTCCAACAAACCAATTATCATTAATAATGGTCCTCATAGATTCAAGTTTATGCCAAAGGATCAATTTATCATATAAAAAGAAACTAGAATAGACAATAGTGCCCCAACAATGATAATCATACACAGTAATTTTAGACAGAATAAATTGCTCCTCATCGTCCACAATGTGAATATTAACAGTAGGCTTCCAGAACAGCTAAATTTTATTATTAACATTACAATGATACTGATAATTTCTGAACTTATCAAGGATCTTCTGTCTGTTAACATTAACAAGAGGCTTAAGAATAACAAAAATAAGTAACTTGTGAACCCTATATAGATGTTTAAGCCTATTAAGGGAGTTAGGGTCCACAACTCCCCTAATATTCCAAACCATTATATTAATCATGAATACGTGATCTAATCCTACTAGAAGATCTAGTATGTTGGACCAAATGTTCCCCATCAGAGTGATAGTTGTCTACTTGTGAAGTATTTTCAGAATAAAGTTTAGAAATAGCAATGCTACGTTGAGCCTTCTTTTTTGCATGTTTCTGGACCTACCACTCATTCTCCAAGTTTTGGTTAGCATTAGATAAAGAAACATTAAGAGCAATATTATCAATCAGATTATCAGAGTTAGTAGCTTGTTTAATGATATTAATAGATGAGTGTTGCCCCATTTCTAGAGGTTCATGAGTTTCAATATCATCGTTAGCATTAATAGCTATAGGAGATTGTGGCACATCATAAGTAGTGAGTTGTTTATTCATATTCGAGCTATTTCCTTGCAACAAATTTTGAGCTGGCATCAATAGAACCACAATATCATTACAAAGGGGGGCATTTCCATTAGAGTGACAATCATTCAACTCAGTAGCATTAGAATGGTAGATAGTAGTGTTAGCAATATTAAATAAATCATTTTCTGCTAATGTAACATTCATTATCTCAGCAGGGTGTTCATGTAACTCACTAACAGGTATTGCCTCCAC
>NW_018220839.1:0-5448 GCF_001263595.1 Phalaenopsis equestris
TAGCTTTGGGATAAGCTCAAATTGATTGTTATTTTTGGTCCAAAATGACCTTATAAAGGATTTTCAACAAAAATTGGATGCCAATTTGAGGTCTAAGGCATTCAATTGTTGAAATTTGGGGTGTTAGCCAATATTTGGGCTAATTTGGGAATTTTGTAAAAGCTGGTCAAATTGACCAAATTGGACCAAAGTGTAGTTGAACAAAATGAAATTGGGAATATTTTAGATTTATTGGGATTTTTTAGGAATTTTTGGAATTTTTGGATTTTTGGGTCATGGAGGGGTATCTTGGTAATTTGGCCATTTTTGGAAATTTTGACAAATTTGGATGTATTCAAGGTGTTTGAAATGGGTTTTGATCAATTTTGGGTATTTTGGCAAAATTTGGGAATTTTAGCCAAATTTGGGTCCCAAGGGCAATTAGGTAATTTGAAGGTGCCTAGGGGCAAAAGACTAAGTTAGGCATTTCACATAGAATTGGATAGATATCCATTCTAAATGAACCATGGATTAATGAAATCCTCATTTTGGGTCCTTATGGATTGGTTTTAGCTAAAATATTGTGAGGATATTGTGTATCCTAACTCCAAACCAACACCCAGGGTCAATCCTAAGGCCAAGTAAATAATGATCTTACCTACTAAATGCTAGAAGTTAAGATCAATCTGTGAAATTTCAAGTTGAGTAAAAAGAAAGGCTTTGAATTTCTAATAGTGAGGGTACCTTTTCTAGTTTTCTAAGACTAGTCAATAGGAAAATCCTATGGCTAGACCTAGGCTACTGAAGAAGTTTCTAGACCTCAACCAAAAGTGAGGTCAACAAGTACCCTGTCATTGGAATGATTAAAATATCAAAGTTCACCGAGTAGCGGGGCAACATTTCTAACTTGACCATTTATGATTAACGGAATGATTTGAGAAGTTCAAAATGAATTCAAAATGTTTCAAGAGATTTTTAAAGCAGTTCAAGGTCATTCCCCCAACACTTTGGAATCTTTTGGATATTTTGAAAGACAAATGGAACTTGCTATATTTTGTCCTAAAATCATCCACTAAGATTTTTCGGGACTCAATAAGTCATAGTTTGGGGTTTGTTAGATACACCTTCATCTACTCTTGCAATTTATTTAATTTCTTGCAAAATTTCATACTTGTTACGAGTTCTAACGTTTCAGCTGGAATGTTGAGAAGATGATAGGTGTGCTTTTATAGTGTTATTTGCTTTCTATCTTTTTAACTTCTGTAATTTACTTTTGTTGCAAAAAATATTAAAACTGCTTGGTTGAACACATCACTTTACTTGCAAAATTAAAATAATCATTTTTAAAAATTAATCAACATTTTAAAAAATATAAAACAAATTGTTTCAAAGGTAACCATAAATCCGTTGAAATGTCACTAAACATAAAACATCCTTTTGATTTTATGGGAGTCCCTCGGAGGAGGTAATTCACGGTTGCTAGTAATCTCTCCCCAATTTAAATGGGTTTCATAACTCATTTAAGCTAAGTAAGTTCAAAAGAAAATAGTGATACTAGAACGAGGGAATCATGGGATCTTAACCGGTGTCGCTCTAATCAATTTTATCCCCCCTCCTCATGACTGAATTTAAACTTGTCATTTAAACCTTTAAACCTTAGACTTTAGGACTGCTAATTTATTGAGGAGCTTGCAGCTAACTTTTTGGGCAGCCTTCTGCATTAGCACGAAGATCTACAACAACCTGAGAATCTACAACAACTCGTCTTGTCTTAGAACAAAACAACAAGCCATAAGATTTTGAGGTCATCTGCCTAGTGCGACATAAATCCTTAACTTATTTTTAGGCTTTTGTATATAGCTCTACTATATAATTTAAGCCCTAACTCACCCTGGGATTCTAAGGTTGTCGTTAGTCGCGACATAGATCTTCACATGTTTCAGGTTATTTGTGCAACAGTCTCACATAAATGTAAGCTCTAATTAATAAATTGGTAGGATGAAACATTTGATAATTTTACCTCGAAATTGAAGCCAAACCGTAGGATAGCTTGGGAAGTCACTGAGGATCTCCTCAGGATCCATGACATCACCAAGTTCTTCTTTCTTAGGATTCCAAAATAAATTTTTCAAATTTGAGTCATTCACATTTCACACCTCTTTGTTCGTTCTTTGAAAAGTCCTTTCTCCTTGAATTCCTTGAAGACAATATCCTTTGATTTTTATCGAGAGTTTTCTTTGGAGACTTCATATATCTAAGATGCAATTAATTATAGGATCTTGCCCTTATAAGAAACTTTTAAGAACCCAACTTATTATAAACCCTATTTAATTTTCCATATTAAATAGGGGAACTTGTCGGTCAACAGAAAAAATGATTTTTCACAGAGTTAAGTGGATGTCATAAATTATGTTGTCTATTTTATCGAGCCTTACCAGTAAGTTGTGAGTCTACTGTTCGGAATAAATGCATCTCTTGCGGTATTAGGCTTGTTTATTTAAACTATTAAGGATATGAAATTGGTTCGGTCTTGTATTTTCAAATTTTTAAATATTACTTTTTCTAAATTATATATGCATAAATTAAATTAAACCGGGCATTGAGATATCCACTCCGACAACTGACAATTTCCAACTATTAACGGTAAACAGCTTCTGGCGACTCAACTGGGGATTAGTTTCTCTCTCCTTTTAAATCAGGTAATCTTGTCTTCATACATCGGTAATGTGTCCATATCCCTTATGAACCAGGTACCAGGTTACCCTTCTTCCATTGACATACTTCACCCATTTCTTTCTTGGGTAACTTCAGACCCATCTATTCAATCACATTCAATCACCTTTGAATAGAGAGGTTCAGGAGTTCATTTGTTCTTTTTATCTTTTGTGTGGGTCAGACCATCAATATGTGTGTTGGTGGACTTATTTCACCTGGGCATTGTGTGCTGTAAATTTGGTCCCACACTAGGTTCTAAAGTTTACTTTCCTCTTCGTGCCTTTTTAAGTTTAGTTTGCTACTCTGCAAATTAAGTCGAATTGTGTCGTGATGTGCTTACTATTTAGCCTTCCCTTTTTAATTAATTAAATCCTCCTAATTTCAAATTATTTTTTACTGAATTTCAAAATCTTCACAAACTAGAATTAAATAAAGACTTGCCTAGTCTAAATAACAGCCTTCATAAATTTTTAGTGTTCGAACTAGAATTACAAGGTGTTTGTCAAGTAACTATCCCCAGAGCTTTTTTCTTGAAGCTGCTACAATGGCGTTTTCGATGCTCACTTTCTCTTGCAACCTGCCAATTAGTCGTGATGCTTGTAATGTCACTCCCACCATCTAGTTTGGGGCGGGATTCAATGAACTTGAAGTCATTCTTAGAAAAGCCACGTTTGTCATAATGAAAGTTGCTGCTCCAGAAGTACAGGAGCCTTCTGCAGACTTCGACCTAAAGTGTCCTCAAGATTTCTTTTCCTGCAAGAAGGTGAAACCCGCTCTACCCCGGCATTTGTTAAGTCTATTGTTCCCTCCTCTTCTAAAGGAAAGGAGGTTATGATTGTTGAAGATATAGCTGGAGGATTTACCGTCCCACCATCAGTGTTTGAAATTGGATCAAGTTCAAAGTCTGTACCATTAACCCAGTCTCAAAAGAGAAATCACAGTTGAGGGACTTAGAAGGCTGTTAAGGCCCAAATTCCTTAAAAGGTACCTGTTGATGAGATTCTGCACCAGGAGGAACTTGGATTACTTGAGGCCTCTCCGCTTCTGTGAGGGAGTAGGTTCCACCCATTGATGGACACTAATAGGTATGAAAGTATTCAAAGGATTGCTACCACCTTACCGTTATTTCATGATCGTGATGATAAGAAGGAGAAGCCCACTCCTATAACCAATTCCAAATAGTATTCCAGAGGTTGGTCGTTAAAGAAAGATGTTCAAGGAGTGAACTACTTAAGCGAGTGGGATGTGCGGTGTCCCCTCGAATGAAGAAAAAAATTTTCAAAGATGTTAAAGTCACTCAATAGTCTAAAAAATCAATTGAAGTTTTACCAGCTCATATTCCCATCAGATTTCACCTGGGAAGTCGAGTGATACTACCGCTGTCACCATTGCTGCAAGACGTTGACTGATCATGTCGTGTCTGGGTCTAAGAATATCATTAGTTGTTGCTCGTGAGAATTCCCAAAAGAAGGAGAAGATAAAGAAGTCACTTGATACTCTATTTGGTCTGCACTGTGGGGAGTATGCCTTTCTCTCCGATGCGCCAATGCCTTATTGAGAAACCCCGTCTCAATACATCACCGTTGAAGAAGAAGGTATGAGAAGCCAAGGTCGTCATACTAATACAGTTTAATGAGCCCATAGGGCAAGAATGTGGAATGAAGATCCGAAGTATCAGACATCATTGCAGCTATTACTATCGACTTTAATGAACAAGTGGAAGTTGTTCAGGAAAGTCCTCTAAATCTCAAAATGGTTGAAGAAGTGATAATTGAAGAGAAAGTTGAAAAGATCATAGTTGAGATTTCCAAATTAGCCAAAGAGCATGGAGTGGCTATTGATGATGATGAAGTTTTATTTTTAATGATTATCTTGATGAAGACCTCATGGATATTCATGTCATCGAGATTAGAGTCGCTACAGTTGTGTGCGATGCCCAACCTCTTGTTGAAGGGAATGCCGTGGATGATCTACGCAGACTTGTTCTATTGAGAGATGAACAAATCTGTTAAATAGAGAAGATAATCAAAGAGATGGCCAGCAACATGGCCGTCATGGCTTTAGTTCATGGACAATCTCAATCGCAGCAGTTAGCTTCTCCAGAAGTCAACTAACTCGAGATAGTTCATATCACCAATGGAAGGAGAGAAGTTGCCTCCGCTAATTGAGATGATCAGCAAATGAAGGATTTCTCATCAAGTGTAATAATGGAGAAAGATATTAAAGAGTTGGTCAAATAATAGTTTTGGAAGGCCTTAGCCCAATCTAAGGGTGTTGCATTGATTTTAAAATGTGCACCTTACCCAGATGAGTTCGATGTCGTGCCCTACTCTAAGGGTTTTGTGTCACCACACTTTAAGACCTTCGACGGGACCAAAAATTCAAGACAACATGTAGCACATTTTTGAGTCACTCGGGGCAACACTGGAGGTAATGAAGCATTATTCTTTCTATAGTTTGTCAGCAGTCTGTAAGGGATAGCATTTCATTGGTTTGTCGAGCTACCCAACGGATCATTCAAGACTTTTTCCAAGTTAGAACAGTTGTTTGTAAAGAGATCTACTGGAGCATAACACCATGTTTCTATTGAAGATCTTGTGGTGGAAAGACAGAAGCCTAACAAGACTTTGGTAGACTACATCTTGAGTTGAAGAAACCTAAGCATGAAATGTGAGCCTCAACTATCGGAACAACATGAGATTGAGATTCTACTAAATAACATCCATGGGCTGGTAGCTTTCATGCTTAAGGGAC
>NW_018220840.1:0-214 GCF_001263595.1 Phalaenopsis equestris
ATGAAATTGCAAATCAAATTTAACATCATCCCGATCGAAAAAGAAAAAAATCATAAGCAAATAAAAATGTCTAATGAAGCACGAAATGTAAAATGCCCCACAAGAGTATAAAGAAAATTAGTTGTCCTCAAGTGTCACTTTTCATATGAAAATAAAGTAAATAATGTACTCTAATGTACTCTAAAATCATGAGTGATCGTCATGAAAAACACTC
>NW_018220841.1:0-3214 GCF_001263595.1 Phalaenopsis equestris
ACCTAGTGGTTTATCCGATCATACATTGTTTTATACTCATTTTCCTCTGCATCTTCTAGAGATATCTTGTGCTGAGGTCTCTTCTGCTTTGTCATCAATATTTCTTCTTCAGAACTATTTTCATCACTAATGTTGATGGTTGGCCTAGTCCATTCAACAATTAAATTGATCTTTCCTCATCCACGTCCCCGGCCTCGACCTCAGGTGCGCGAACTAGAAGAACCTCCACCAACTCGTTGTAAGGGAGTGGTAGAAGGTTGTTGAAGCGGAGTTTTTTGGCTTCCTCTTTATGATTCTTCTGAATCATCATTTTTATTTGTCAGAATCTCGTGCGAGGAGATAATTTTCTTTGGAGGCGCATAGTAGGCAGCATCTTCATGGATACAAACTTCGTGCACTAAAAATGGTTGTAGGTCTCCCTTGATGCAATTTTCTTGACCATCTTTGCTGTATTTGATGCACTGGTGCAGAGATGATGGAACCATATTGTGCTCATGAATCCATGGTCGACCCAATAGAGCGTTAAAAGAGATCTTGGCATCGATGATATGAAATTTAATGTAATCGATCCAAGGGCTCTTTCTCCCTTTTGGTTGAATCCTATTAGCATCATTTTATCGGTCGTAAGCCCTTGAGCTTAAATTTCCAAATAGGCCAATGTTCGTAGACTCATCAAGTTGAGTGATGCTCTAGGATCTACTAAAACTATGGAAAACACAAATCTGCCAATGTTAATGGAGATATAGAGTGGTCCTTTGTGGTCAGTGGTACCGAGCATCAAATCTTCATCAGTGAAGGTCACCCTAGGCTATTCTTTCAATGAACAAACTTCATCTAAGGATGTGTTCGCCAACTGCGCAAAGCAAATATCTGGGTCGAGCAACACTGTAACCAGAGACTCTCTCATGTCCTTTGACAGGATCAGAGCGTCGTAGATGCTTAATCGGGCAGGCAACTTCCTAAGATGAGCTAGCACGTTGTAGTCAACTTTTGTATGATCCTTTGATTTTATCTTGATTATGTGGTTCTTCCACTGATAGAAGTGGAGGTATCTCTTTTCGAGTCATTATCTATTTTCCTTTATCTGTTGGAGCTATTATTGGTGGTAACATTTTTCTGCTCCTTAAGTTAACTTCTGTGATTTCTTCTTCTTTATATATCATTGTTGAATCTTCCAGTGTCTCTTCCTCTTTGTCGGAAAGATCTAAGTTGATGGCAAGCGGTGTACCGTGATGCTCGAGAATTGGCTCTTCGTTATCGATGTTGTCGTAAATGATATCATTGATGCCTTCTCTGGACTTGACAATGAGTTCATCAAACTTAAGTACGATTTGAGGATCATTTTGGGGATCGAGATCGAACCTAGATCGGTCATAATTAGTTACGTTATCACCAGAAATAGTCAAAACGTAGCCGAAATCACAATCATTATATTCATAAGATCCCGGAGGGACAAAATGATAATCATACAAAGTCAGGGGTTCGAGGATTTTCTTCCCCAAATCCGAGATAACCCATCTAGTAGAGGCAACCCCTATCCTACCTCCCGTGCTATCATTCTTCATGATGGCGTTCTTCTTTTTCTTTGACTTTGATGATGATGGCTCTGGCGGTAAAAGCTTCATTTCGGGTCTGGCGGGCTGAAGACTCTGAGTGGTAGTTTGCTTTGAAGCATTCTGGATTTGATTTAACAAATGTATCTTGTTTAGTATTTTCTTGGACGATCTGCTCCAGAACTCATTCCATTCTTCTTAGGTAATTGTAAAAACTTTTCAATGAATCCTGTATTTGTTTAAGGACCCTCTTGAGTTCATCCCAAGTTGTACTCCATCCATCTATTCCAGCATACAGATCAATTGAGGAGATTGGTTCAGCCAAAATCATGTTTATGGAACCTTTTTCATGTTCTTTTAAATATTCTCATTCTTTTGGGATTGTAATGTTCTCTTCCTTAAGGTCTTCTCGAGCCAATCCTTGAAGATAAAGCATTTGTCTATAGTGTGCCCGAGCAACCGATGGTATGGGCAATAATTTGGCTCATTCTTTTTTCCACCTCTTCGGGTTTCTTTGGATCAGGTAGTTTGAGTTCTGGTTTCTTCATCAGGCTTTTGAATATTTTAGGTATGGCTTCATCCTTAAAAGAATACACAACTTTTTGTTGCTCTAATAGGGATATTCTTTTACCCACTGTTTGAGGTGATCCCTCCTGAGGCAACCGTTGGTTGGATTGATTGCTCTATTTCTGAGAGTGCTATGACGAAGACTGACGATGTTCTTCTGCATATATCTTTATCGGCTGCTTTCCTTTGTCAACAGTTGGGACTACTCCTGATTTCTTTTCAAACACTCTAGCCACCTTAGCATTTTCCTGTGGCTCCATGTGCTTCATTTCTTCTTGAAGGCTACTGACTTTACTGAGTAGCTTCTCGAAGGATTTGATGGTGAGTCCCTTAAGCATGAAAGCTACTGGCCCATGAATGCTTTTGAGTAGAATCTCAATCGCTTGATGTTCCTGTAGCTGAGGTTTCCACCTCAAAATATAGTCTGCCAAAGTATCGTTGGGCTTTTGCTTCTCCATCATGAGCTCTCCAATAGACACATGATGTTGTGCCCTGACAAATCTTTTCAAAAATAACTGTTCAAGTCAGAAAACATTTTAACTGACCCATTGGGCAAGTTAGCGTACCAGTTGAAAGCAATTCCTGACAAGCTACTGACGAATTGCTGGCAGAGTAGAGCTTCATTATTTCTCGTGTTGCCACAACTGGCTCGGAAATGTGCTATGTGCAGTCTGGGATTTCCAGTCCCATCGAATATCTTGAAGTTTGGGGCCAAATAACCCTTGGGGAAAGGTATGGTATCGAACTCCTCTAGGTAAGGTCCACCCTTTAAAATTGATGCACCGCCCTTGGATTGGGCTAAGGCGTCGCTTACTCGTTCAACCATTTGCTTGAACTCCATTTCTGGCATGACACTTGTTGGAGAATCTTTCTTTGGTTGTTCATCTTTGTCTATTTAAGTAGCCTCTCTTCTTTCATCTGTGATGTGTATGATTTCTAGCTGATTAATCTTTGGAGAAGCCAATCTCGGTGCTTGTGATTGCCCTTGAATGGTGGCCATGGCAGTCATAGCTGCAGTCATTTCTTCTATTCTTTTCTCCAGTAGATTGACTTGCTCATCCCTTAGGAGGATAACCCTACGCAGCTCATCTACG
>NW_018220841.1:3511-4921 GCF_001263595.1 Phalaenopsis equestris
GATCGGTGCAGCAACCTTGAATCCCCATCCCCTCTTCTTTTTCGACGATGATGTCTCAGGATGGGGCGTCTTAACAAAAACATTGATATGTCAAGGGAAGGTATGCTCCCCATGGTGTAAACTGGCTACAGTGTCAGGTAATCACTTTGTCTTTGTCTCTAGGATTGCAGAAATGACGGGTAAGATCTTCGGACCCAGTCTCGACTTAACCGATCGATGGCCTGTGGTCCTGGTGATAGTATGATCAGTAGTAATCACTGCAATATCAACTCTGTTCCCTAAGCGGAGCCAAACGAGAATGTGAGTAGGCGGTGCTCCAGTTGTCTTACGGGATTGTCTGGCGGATTTGACGCCTTTCAAAATTTCCTTCTTCATGTGAGGAGAAATTGCATCCCCCACTCATTTAAGTAACTCGCTAACCAAACATCCTTCTTTGGTAGCAAGCCTTCTAAAAAATGCGCTAACTTGAGTGATAGGAGTGGACTTCTTTTCCTCTGTACTGTCTCCATGAAGTGGTGGTAATGTGGCAGCGATCCTCCAGATACTCTCATATCCATCAGTATCTATTAGACGATGAAATCTACTCCCTCGCAGGAGTGGATTAATTTTTGGTAACACTTCTTCATCTTAATGAGGCTCCTCATCAATGGGTGTCTTCTCAGGAGCCTGGGCTTTGATGTCCCTCCAAACTCTTCTATTGCGGTTCCTCCTTTGAGTTCGAGTCAGTGGTACAGTCCTTGAGCTTGACCCAATTTCAAACACGGGTGGTGGGAAAGTTAATCCCTCAGTTGGATCTTCAACAATCATCACTTCCTTCCCCTTAGCAGCAGCGGGGATAGACAGGTTTGACGGGAACCGCGACGGCAGTAGCTTTAGCCTTTATGCAGGCAGGGAAGTTTTGAAGGCAGTTCAGATTGAATTTTGCAGACAGTTCTTGTATTTATGGAGCGGCGATCTTCATTACCACGAACGAGGCTTTCCCGAGGATGACCTCAAGATATTCCAATTCAATTCCAAATTTGGTAGCCCTGAATTTGATGGTGAGAGCGACGTTACGGGCGCTGCGGTCCGTTGGCCACTTGCAGGAAATATTCAGCGTTGGGTAGGCCATTGTAGTGGGCTTTAAAACAGAAAGTTTTAAGGTTAGCTATATGGCCAAAAACCTCATACTTTTTAGTGCAAGCACTGAAAGTAGAGGTTGATCTGTAGACCAGGCGGGTCTTAATTTATAGGTATTTAAAATCTTGTTTAAGAAAAATTTAATTAATGTAAGAAAATTTCAAAGTACGCGCAGCACAACACGATTTGGTTCAATTTGCGGAATGGCTAATCAAATTTGGAAGGGAGGTGTGAAGTATTTTAGGACCCAGTGCGGGACCCAATTAGTGGCAGAAAAATCCAAAAAAAAAC
>NW_018220841.1:5037-5991 GCF_001263595.1 Phalaenopsis equestris
GTACTTTCCCAAGATAGAAATGGGTAAAGTATGCTAACATAAGAAGGGTAATTTAGTCCAAGAGGGGCATGGACACATTACCGATGTGTGAAGATAATATTTCTTGATTTGAATGAAGAGAAAAGCTTGTCCCTAGCGGAGTCGCCAGAAGCTGTCGGTGCTATTTTTGGTTGGAGAGTTGCCCATAAGAAGCTATAGTCACCGGAATCGCAATCCCGTCGCCCGCTTCGGAATGAGGTTTTAATTTACATATATATTTAGTTTTAAAAAATATATATGAAATCAAACTGACCCCATATTTTTCATAGATTAAATGAAAGAGCACTACACCTCAAATCCTGTATCTATCCTGAAGGATAAACATAAGACTTGAGAATGAGGCTCGATCAAATAAACTAAGAAATATATGACATCCGTTTGGTCTGCGAAACCTTTGCATTTGCCAACAAGTTCTCCTATTTAATATAATGGATTAAATAAGGTTTATATTAAGCTAGGTTCGGACATTCTTCCTATAAGGGCAAGCCTCTATAATTAATTACATCTTAAATTACCAAAGTCACCTAAGAAGACTCTCAATAAAAATCAAAAAAATATTATCTTCAAGGAGTTTCAAAGGGTAGGACTTTTCAATGAAATCAGACGTAGAGGTGTGAAAGGGGATTGGTTCAAATTTGGAATATTTTGTTGTAGAGTCCAAAGGAGGAAGAACTAGGGGAAACCTCAGTGACTTCCCAAGCTATCCTAAAATTTAGCTTCATTTTTTAGGAGAAAAAAATAGGTGTTTCATCTTGCCAAGTTTATTAGTTAGGGCTTACATTTGTTTGAAACTATCACACAAATAGCCTGGAAGATATGAGGATTTAGGTCGTGACAAACGAAAACCTCGGAATCCTAAGACAAGTTAGGGCTTATATTGTATAGCAAGGCTATGCAAAGGCCTAAAGATAAGGT
>NW_018220841.1:6206-8838 GCF_001263595.1 Phalaenopsis equestris
TTGGTTTATGAGGGCATATTAAAGTTGATTAGAGCGACACCGGTTAGGATCCTACGGTTCCCTTGTTCCGGCACCACTATTTTCTATTGGATTCACTTAGTCCAAATGAACTTAGTAAACCCAACTTAATGAGTTCCATAATTTCATTTAGACCGTGGAAAGCCTCGTTAGTAGGTTACCTCCTCCAAGGGATTCCCGATCATCCGATAGAGTCATCTTAATTTAATTGAAGTTGAAGTTTTGTGTGATGTTTTTGATTAAATATTGAGTTGTTTTATATTTTGAGTGTTGTGGCGGTGGATTTTATCTTGGTTGATTTTAGTTTTGAGCCTTGGTTTTGGTTGACATGCAAGTTTATGTTGTTTTCACACATGTAGGTAAATGCAAGTATAAAAAATAAATAACATTAGCATAAAGAGAAGCATGTAAGGAAAAGGCACAAGAAAGAAGGTACTATAAATATAAAAGTGTACCTGGCGAGTCTTATCGTTCCACCACCATAAACTTAAAAATGCATGTGAGGGCATTTATGAAGAGCAGGAAAAGTAAAGTTCTGGTGGTTTTCCTAACTCTACATTGTATTTTGGTGAGTCCTTAAAAGTTTAATTAAGGATGATTTCATTGAGCAAAGTATATTAAGTTTAATAGACCTCTGAGGTATCCAACAAGTCAGGAGGAGGAAGCAGGTCCACGCCTCCCTCTCACCAACTGGTGAAAAGCCTCGAGTCCATTTAAACTTATTATGTTGCTTAATGGTTCATCCTATGAATACTTTGATGTCTTAATTATCCATAAGAAAGGGGTAACTATCATTTATCATTTAAATTTGAAAATTATGTGGGTGAATTTCCTTAAAGGGCAAGTTGGTATAACCTGAACACTTAGCCAATTTTTCTTAATTAAGCTTATTGGTGTTTCAAGGATGTTTGATTATGTTATGTTTATTTCTCTAATCCTCATTTAGTCAATTTTGATTTGGCCTAAGTCACCGCTAAGCCCTTAAGACCAGGTGAATGTCTTAATTAGTTTTGAAAAGGTTAAGCTTTAAGTGGTCATGATTCATGATTTGAATTTTTATTTGAAACTCAAAATAGGGGTACTAAATTGATTAATTATTTACTTCAAAAGTCATACCCCTAAGTCCAAATTTATTTAATTTTAATAAACTTCCAAATTTTAATAATTTAGAAATTTATTAACCTATCTTTTCAATTGGGAAAGTGAGATTGGTTTCTACCAATTAACCCCTTTGTGTTCCAAACGTCAAATAAATTGATTAAGATCAGAGGTTTCCCATTTCCCTCTTTAACTTAAGCCTAAATGTTAATTAAGGCTAAATTTTCAAAATTACACATTTGCCCCTAAGGCTTTAACACTTCATAATTTGTCAAATTCAATTCAAATGATTTTGAAATTTTTATCCTACCTCATTCATGGGTCAATTAAGACATCATATAAGAAAATGTGATTTTTTAGAATTTAATTTATTTTATAAAATTATTTCATGCAAAAAAATAGGATTTTTTAAAGAAAATTCCTAACTTCCTAGGTAAATTTTAATCCCTTGAAATTTTTACTAGAGGTAGACCTAGACTAGGGAAGTCTTTGAACCAAATTTCACGATTTTTTGAATTCTCTATGATTAGAGAACCCAGAGGAGCAAATTTCATATTTTTCTGATTTTTCTTTGATTTATTGGAATTATTTTAGTGGAAACTCATTTTTAGCCTTTAAAAAAAATCATTTTTAAGCTTTGAAATTCAAATATCTTTATTTAGAAAATCAGAAAAAATATTATAATTGTTCCTAAGTGATTAGGAAGCAATTTAGAACATTTCCATGAATTTTATTATTTTTGTGTTTTTTATGAATTTTTAATTATTTTAAATATTTAAAATAATCTAAAAATTGAGTTTTTATTCTAAATATTATTTTATTTTTATAAAATCTCCCTAACCACAAAGAACTCAAAAAACTAAGTTTCATAATTTTTTGAGTTATATTTTGATTTTTAAAAAATCATTTAGGTGTCAAAAGTGGTATTTATCTTTAAAAATAAACTTAAGTTATCAAATGTATTCAAAATATTATGAAATTTTTAGGGTGAGTTCTCTGGATCAGGAACCAAAGTGGAGATCCAAAATTAAGCCATTTAAATGTTTATATTTTCCAAAATTAATTATCTTAATGATTTAGTGTTTGTAAAATTTAAGTGCATCTTAGATGACTTGACCCATGAAATTATTTCTAAAAGTTTATCTGGTCATGGTGGACCTTCAAAAATTTTTTGGAATTTTCTTATCAACATGCTAATTTCCATGATTATTTTAAGGAAATAATGTGTAAAAACTTGAAAAATATGGATCTCTATCTAAGAACCTTCTCTAACTTTGGAAAAATCAGAGGATGTTTCCCTTGACAGAGGTTACAACATGTCAAAATTTCAAGCCAAGGTGATGTATCAATATGCATGGAGAATCAAATGATTCAAAATAGTGTTTAATTAATTAAAAATAAAATATGCATGAAATGGACTTGAAATTTATTCCACATTGTTTTCCTTTGTTCAGTGAGCAAGAGGGTATTTTTATTTTATTTTTGTGATTTTTCTACACAAAATTATGGATTTTTG
>NW_018220841.1:9313-10679 GCF_001263595.1 Phalaenopsis equestris
TAGGCTGGCCGGCCGGCCAAGGGGAGGTGGCTAGAAGCTCAGGGAACCCAGGGGAATATGTCACAACAATTTAGTGCAATGATACCTAATTTTGGTAAGGATATCTTAAGCACATACATTTTTTGGAAATAATATCCCTTGATTTGGGGGACCTTTGGTCCATGGAAAGATTTAGGTGGTTTCATGGTGTTTGTAATGGTCACTAAGTCCAACTAATGGCTGTGATGGAGTTAATTTGGTGACTTTAGGGTGGTTAGGTCACATTTAGTGCATGGGTCCAAGTAGGTGCAAATGACCAAGACTTGGGTTAGGGCTAGGTTAGCTATGTAAATTGGCACAAATAAATGTTTCATTTGGTGTAGATGATCATAAGTAACAACTTTGATGAAGAATGGAAGTGGTTTTGACTTCAATTGAAGGGTCAATTTGAAGGAATTTTGAATTTTAGTCAATTTGGTCATGTTGGGCTACACTTGGGTTTAGCTTTGGCTAGCCTTGAGATAATTCCAAATTGATTATTATAAATGGTCCATAGATACCCCATAAAGAGTTTTCAACATGAATTGGATGCCAATTTGGAGGTTAAGGATATCAATTGGGTGAAATTTGGGGACTTAGCCAATTTGGGGCTAAATTTGGGAATTTTGGATTTAGGCCAAAATCAAATGGATTTGAGGCTTCACCAAGGCAAATTTATGGTTGTTTTAGACGTGTATGAATGTTATGAAGATTTTTCAAACTTAATTGGGGCCAATTGACTAGGTTATGGGTTCAATTTGGTGAGATTAGATCATATAGTGAAAATTGGGGTTTTGATCAAAATCAAAATTGGGCTCAAATTATGGGCCAATTAGACTTGGATTTTGTTTAGTTTGGTCATATCAAAAGTGAATTGGAATTTAGGATTGAAATTGGGGCCAATTGAGATCAAATTGATGGACATTTGGGTTGAATTTGGTGAAATTTGACTCGTTAAAGGCAAATTTGGGGATTTTGGTTAAAGATGGTCAAATTGGCCAAATTGGGTTATGTGGTAGTTAAGAAAAATAAAATTGGGAATATTTGAGATTTATTGAAATTTTCTAAGAATTTTTGAATTTTTTAGGATTTTGGGCTATGGAGAGGTATTTTGGTAATTTGGGGGTGTTTTAAGGGCAAAAGGCCAAGGTGGGTATTTTGGTATAGTTAAGGTACCAACCATCACCAACAAGCCATGGACCAATGGAAACCCCATTTTGGGTCTTCTACATAGTGGTTTTAGCCAAACCATGACCCTAGGGCTGGTAGGTTTAGGAGACCATCTACATGAGTATCCCAAAAGATCAAGGGATCTAGGCTAGAAATTTGAGCTCAGGGTTGTGAGTGA
>NW_018220841.1:11227-13298 GCF_001263595.1 Phalaenopsis equestris
CATCTAACCACTTTAAAATTTCTTTCTTTACAAATTCTTTCATAATAGGATTCAATCTCCTTTGTAGATCAGCCCTTGGTTTGCAGTTCTCTTCCATATGAATTCTATCCATACAAATTGAATGACTGATTCCTTTAATATCAGCAATTATCCATCCAAATGCTTTCTTAAAAATTTTCAGAATTTTCATCAGCCTTTCTTCTTCTTCCATCGTTAAGTTTGAGGAAATTATAACTAGTAAAGTAGAGGAATCTTATAAAAAGACATACTTAAAAGATCAGGAAGTAACTTCAACTCTCGTTCTGGAGGTTTTTCAATATATTGACAAAATGATTTATCTTTGTCTATCGTGTCCAAAACTTCAAAACTTTCTCAAACATAGTTTGAATTTTCCTTGAAAAGATCTTCACATTTTTAATTCCTCTTCTTGCTCTTGTTCCAAATCTTTTTCTTTAGATATTTCATCATAAGTAGTTCTAAAATGATATTCACTTAGATATCTTATAACATCCATCCTATAACATTCATTATCTTTACCTTTTGCAGGGTATTTCATTGATTTTGAAATGTTAAAAAATAATAGTTTGATCATTAACGCGAATTGTTAATTCCCCTTTCTGCACATCTATCATTGCTCTTCCTGCGGCTAGGAAAGGTCTCCCCAAAATGATAGATATCTCTAGCATAATGAAATCAATAGGAAAGATAAATTGATCCACTTTCGCTAGGCCATCTTCTATAACTCCTTTAGGGTATGTTATCAAACAAACTGTTAACTGCAGAGTTACAGTAGCAGGGGTTATTTCTCATAATCCCAATCTTTTAAATATTGATAATGGCATAAGGTTAATGTTTGCACCTAAATCACATAAAGCTTTTCCATAAATTATATCTTCTATTTCACATGGAATTTTAAAGCTACCAGAATCTTTAAGTTTTTCAGGAAGCTTCATCTGAATTATCACACTGCACTCCTCACTAAGTGCAACAATCTCATTATCTTCAAACTTCCTTTTTCTGTTGAGAATATCCTTCATAAATTTTACATAGCTCGACATTTGTTCTAAGGCTTCAAAAAAAGGAATATTAATTGTAAGCTTCTTAAATATTTTCTGAAATTTTGAAAATTGTTTATCAAACTTCTGCTAACGAAGTCTCTGAGGAAATGGTGGTTGTGGTTTTTCCAAATCAATTTTTAGTGGAGAAATAGGTCTCTCAGAATCTTTTGGAGCGTCCTCTTTTGATTCTTATATTTCTTTTCTCTCTCTACTTCAATTTCTTTTTGAACTCGACCTTCTAACTCTCTTCCGCTTATAAGTTGAATGGCTTTTACTTATTCTTTATTTTGGCCTTTGGGATTTGATTCAGTATTACTATGAAGTGTTCCTTGGGATCTATTACATAATGAATTTGTTATTTGCCCAAGTTGATTCTCAAGATTTCTAATGGTAGCTCATTGACTTTGTAATTGATTTTCTATTTGTAACACCACTTCTTCTAAAGACAACTTCTTCTCCTTAAACTATGTATTACTGTTGAAACCTAGAGGATAAGTAGATCTATAATTATTTGTCCCTTGGTTGTTCCAGTTTCCCAATGGGTTTGCTTGGTTGTTCCCCCATTGCTGATTATTACCACCCGAATTATTGTTCCAAAGATGGTTCTTCCAACCTGGGTTACAATATTTGATTATGGGTTATTCTGCTTATTATTTATGACATTCAAAGTTTCTAATGATGCTTGAGAATCTATCATTTGGCCTAATGAATTCTCTTCAATTATGGAATTTGCTTGAGAAAAATTCATTCCAAATATGTCTAAATTCCTTGAAATTGCAGCAACTTCATTTGCTAACACGGTAAATGCATCAATTTCATGAATATTGGCTACTTTCTTAGAATTTACCCTCTTAGCAAGCCATTGAAAATTATTGGTAGCCATTTCTTCAATTAAAGCGTAAGCATCATGAAATGGTTTTGACATCAATGAACCACCAGCAGCGGCATCGATAATTGATCTAAGAGATTCAACTAATCCATTATAAAAAGTTTGAATTATTAACCAATCTGGT
>NW_018220841.1:13567-14567 GCF_001263595.1 Phalaenopsis equestris
TTATGACATCATCTGATACACCATCTTATTTAAATGTAGCGCACAATTCTAGAAAATTGGCAAGATGTAAATTTGGATCTTTAGTTGGTGATTCCCCAAACTGATTATTTGATACCATTTAGATAATAGCCGATTTAAGCTCAAATAAATTAGCCACTACAATAGGTTTTTGAATATTACAATGAAGTTCATCTAAAATAGAGTTGACATAATCTCTTAAAGGTCTAAACTCTTGATGAATTTCAGCATTTTGATTATTTTGGTATGTCATTTCTTTAATTTTTTGGATTTTTCAAAACTTATAATTTATTTGGTTTTTCTAAGATTTCTTATAGTTCTTTCTAATTCAGAATCGTAGGGCACTAGTCCTTCAGAACATGAACTACACATACACTAACATATAATAAAATAAAATAAAATAAATAAAACAAAAGAAGATAAGATAAGATAACTTAAAGTTTAAATAAGACATTCTAAAACTAGAAATTTGCTTTTAAAATCAATTTCTCCCCGGCAACGGCGTCAAAAAGTTGGTCCCTGTATACTACTAATATGCACATTACAACAATAACTCAGATTATATTTCACTTATTTTTCCTTGCTTCGCAACAAAACTAAAAACTTGAACCTGAAGAAAAATAAGTATTTAACTATTAATTTATATATATTAGGATACTACGCAAGTATACATATTTTTATCAAATAATATAGGATTTTTTTATTAAGACCTGATATCGAACCCACAGGGAGAATACACAATATGCATTATTGAACAATAAACTTTCTATTTTTAATAAAAAGAAGATTATCTAAACTAAAGATGATTTTTGTAGCAATGAATATTTTAGGTATTTTCAATATTTTGATAGAATAATAACAATTTAAAAAGATAACTAGAGTTTTTGTAGAAGAAAAACACTAAATATGAAAATAAGGAAAAGCACTAAATTTGAAAATATCTTTCCTCTTGTTATGAATTAGTAATAAGTATAGGAATTCT
>NW_018220842.1:0-669 GCF_001263595.1 Phalaenopsis equestris
CCCTTGAAATTTTTACTGGAGCTAGACCTAGACCAAAAGACCTTTTGGATCAAATTTCACAATTGTTTGAATTCTCTGTGATTTATTAGAATTATTTTATGATC
This sequence comes from Phalaenopsis equestris, assembly GCF_001263595.1. Taxonomy (NCBI): domain Eukaryota; kingdom Viridiplantae; phylum Streptophyta; class Magnoliopsida; order Asparagales; family Orchidaceae; genus Phalaenopsis; species Phalaenopsis equestris. The sequence continues at coordinate 105 of NW_018220842.1, forward strand.
TGGGTTATTTAATAAAAATAAAATATTTTAGTGTTAAAAATTTAGTTTTGTATTTTTGAAAAATCTCCCAAATGTCAAAGAACTCAGACGAGAAAATTTTACATTTTTCAAATTTTATTTTGATTTATTGAAATTATTTTAGTGAAAAACTTAATTTTAGCCTTTTAAAAGTTATTTTTAAGCTTTAAAATTCAATATCTTTATTTAGAAAATCAGGAAAAATATTCTAAATATTCCTAAGTAATTAGGAAAAAAATTAGAACATTTCCATGAGTTTTACTATTTTTATGATTTTTATGAATTTTTAATTATTTAAATACTTAAAATAGGCCAAAAATTAAGTTTTTGATTTAAATATTATTTTATTTTTATAAACTATCCCTAATCACAGAGAACTCAAAAAACTAAGTTTCATAATTTTTTGAGTCATATTTTGATTTTTAAAAAATCATTTAAGTGTTAAGAGTGGTATTTATCTTTAAAAATCAATTTAAGTTATTAAATGAACTCAAAATATTTTGAAACTTTTATGATGAGTTCTCTGGATCATAAATCACAATGGAGA
>NW_018220842.1:2458-8752 GCF_001263595.1 Phalaenopsis equestris
TGCTCAGGGAACCCAGAGGAATCTATCACAACAATTTAATGCAAATGTGCTTGGATTTGGCAAAGATATCTTAAGCATGTGCATTTTTGCAGATAAGATCCCTTAATTTGGGGGACCTTTGGTCCATAGCTTGATTTAGGTGATTTCATGGTGTTTGGACTGGTCACTAAGTCCAACTAATGGCTGTGGTGGAGTTAATTTGGTGGCCTTGGGGTGGTTAGGTCACATTTAGTGTATGGGTCCAAGTGGGTGCAAATGCCCAAAACTTGGTTTTGTGCTAGGCTAGCCATGTCAATTGGCTCAATTTATTATAGCATTTGGTGTAGATGATCATAAGGAACAACTTTGGTGGAGGATGGAAATGGTTTTGAGTTCAATTGGGGGGTCAATTTGAAGGAATTTTGAACTTTAATCAATTTGGTCATGCTTGGATTTGGTTTAGTTTGGTCATATAAAAAGTTAATTTGAGTTTGGGATTGTAATTGGGGTCAATTAAGATCAAATTGATGGACATATGAGTTGGTTTTGGGGAGATTTGGGTCTTTAAAGGGCAATTTCGGGGTTTTGGCTAAAGATGGTCAGATTGACCAAATTGGGTCTTGAGGTAGTTTAGAAAAATGACATTAAAAATATTTGGGATTTATTGGGATTTTCTGGGAATTTTGGGAATTTTTGGAATTTTGAGCCCAAGAGGAGTATTTTGGTAATTTGGGGGTGTTTTAGGGGTAAAAGACCAAGATGGGTATTTTGATAGATTTGAGGTACCAATCATCACCAATAAGCTATGGACCAAAGGAAACCTTGGGTCCTCTACATAGTGGTCTTGGCTAAACCGTAGCCCTAGGGCTAGTAGATTTAGGGGACCATCTACATGAGTATCCCAAAAGATGAAGGGATCTAGGTTAGAAATTTGAGCTCAGGGTTGTGAGTGATTGTGAGTACAGATGAGTGTAGTGAGTGCCTTAGCTCCAGACCAACACCCAAGGTCAACCCTAAGATTCAGCAATCTTAGGGGTGACTCATCCTGAGTTTCCCCACAGTGACCTCACCTACTATGTACATAGAGGTTGGGAGCAATATGTGGAACTCCAGGTTGAGTAAAGAAGAGGGTAGAATTTCTAATGGTGAGGGTTCCATGTCTAGTTTTCTAGGAATAGTCAACAGGAAAAGTTCTATGGCTACACCCTAGGCTACTAAAGAGGAAAAATTAAACCTCAACCAAAAATGAGGTCAATAACAACCAAGGAAATCCTAATCATCAACCTTATTGTCCTCTTGGATTTAACTCTAACCCTAACCCACATTTCATGGAAAAGAACTTAACAATGGAAGAAGTAATGTTTAATGTGGGAAATTAAATAAAAAAAATCAAGGGGCTGCTATTAAAAATATTGAAAATCAATTAGGACATATTGCTACTGCACTTAGTAACAGACCTTCAGGAATTCTTCCGAGTACCATGGAAGTTAATCCTAGAAACAATTTTACTATACCTTGTGCTATTGGTGAAAAGTATTTTGGAAAAGCCTTATATGATTGAGTAGCAAGTATCGATCTTATGACTCTATCAATTTTTAAACGTTTAAATTTATGAGAGATTTTCCCTACTACTGTAACTGTTCAGTTAGCCGATCGATCAATAATTTATCCTAAAGGAGTTATAGAAGATGAATTAGTAAAAGTGGATAAATTTATTTTTCGTGTAGACTTTATAGTATTTGATTTGGAGGAAGATAAAGAGATTCAGATTAATTTGGGGAGACGATTTCTTGCAACAAAGAGAGTTGTGATAGATGTGTAAAAAGGAGGATTAATTATGAGAGTTAATGATAAAAAAGTAACATTTAATATTACAAAAGCTATAAAATATCCTGCACTAGAAAAAAAATAATGAATGTTTTAGGATGGAAGTTACTATTTATCTAAGCTGAGTAATGAGCAATTTAAGGCAGTGTTTGAAAAAAAATTAAGGCAAGAAGAAGTTTATGAGAGTGAAATAAAAGAAGAGAATTTAGAATATATTGAGGACAAATTTGAAACTTTAGATTTGTTGGAAAATGATAATAAATATTTTATTCCTTCAAGTATTAAATCACTTGAACTCAAACTAGAAGTATTACCCACCCTTTTAAAATATGTGTTTTTAGGAGATTTATCTACATTGCCTATTATTGTATGTTCTGATTTTATTGAAATACAAGAACAATAATTAATAGAAATGTTAAAAAGATATAAAAAGGCTTTTGAATGGACTTTAGCAAATATTAAAGGAATTAATCCTTCAATTTGCATGCACAGAATTCTATTACATTAACAACACAAACCTAAAGCTGATCCTTGGAGGAGATTAAACCCGATAATGAAAGAAGTTGTTAAAAAAGAAATCTTGAAATGGTTAGATGTTAGAATTATATATTCTATTTTAGGCAGTGCTTGGGTAAGTCCAATTCACTGTGTTTTAAAGAAATGAGGAGTGACCTTTGAAGTAAATGAGAAAAATGAATTAATTTCATTAAGACAAGTTACTGGTTGGCGAATTTGTATAGAATATAGAAAATTAAACATGATCGCCAGGAAAGATCACGTTCCCTTACCTTTCTAGAGCATATGTTGGATAGATTGGCTGGAAACAAATATTACTACTTTTTAGAAGGATATACCGGGTATCATCAAATTTCAATTGCTCCTGAGGATCAAGAGAAAACATCATTTACAAGCCCTCATGGAACATTTGCTTTTCGTAGAATGCCTTTTGGACTATACAATTCACCTGCGACATTTCAAAGATCTATGATGTCAATTTTTAGTTATTTGATTGAACATGGGATAAAAGTATTTATGGATGATTTCTCTACATTCAGGACTTCATTTGAATTATGTTTAAATAATTTAGAAAAAGTTCTAGAATTATGTGAACGAGTCAACCTAGTACTAAATTGGGAAAAATGTCAATTTATGGTTGTAGGGGGAATTGTACTTGGGCATAAAATTTCCTAAAATGACATGGAAATAAATCCTGCAAAAATTCAAGTTATTGAGAAATTACCACCTCCTACTTCAGTTAGAGGGGTAATAAATTTTCTAGGACATACTGGTTTCTACAGGTGTTACATAAATAAATTTTCAAAAATAACTAAGCCATTTTGCCAACTTTCACAGAAGGATACAAAATTTGATTTTAAGGAGGAATACATAAAAGCATTTGAATTATTGAAAGAAAAATTAATCACTGCATCTATAATAGTTCCACCTGACTGGGAGAAACCATTTGAAATAATGTGCGATGCTAGTGATTATGGTATTATAGCTTTTTTAGGACAAAGACACAATAAAGTTTTTAAAGTAATATATTATGCTAGTTAAACTCTAAATGATGCTCAAGTTAATTACACTACAGCGGAAGGAGAGTTATTAGCTATTGTCATTACCTTTGATAAGTTTAGACCTTACTTAATTGGAACTAAATGTATAGTGTGTACAAATCATTCGTACAGATCATTCTACTATCAAATACTTGATGCAAAAGAATGATGCTAAGTCAAGGTTAATTAGATGGATACTTCTTCTGCAAGAGTTCAATTTTAAGGTAATTTATAGAAAGGGAAATGATAATCAAATAGCTGATCATTTATCTAGACTAGAAAAAGAAATATTAACTAAATTTATAAATGAAATTTTAGAAAATTCCAGGATGAACAATTATATAACATTGATATAATGAATATACCGTAGTATATCAATATAATAAATTATTGTAAAGTGAAATTCACCACCAGATGTTAAGAATCAACAATTAAAGAAATTTATTTTTGATTCAAAATTCTATTTTTGGGATTGCCCATATTTGTGTAAACAATGTAAAGATCTAATTATTAAGAGGTGTGTGCCTTATGAAGAAACTCATCAAATAATTGAAAAATGTCATGATTATGAATTTGGAGGACATTTTGGAACAAATAGAACTTCACATAAAATTTTGCAAGATGGATTTTATTGGCGTACTCTTTATAGAGATGTTAATCAATATAATAAAACATGTGATCGATGTGAATGAGTATGAAATATTTTTAAAAGAAATGAAATGTTTCTAAATTACACATTAAAAGTTGAAATTCTTGATGTGTGGGGATTAGCTTTTATGGGACCATTTATGACATCATTTAGAAATTTATATATATTACTTTCTCTTGATTATATGTCCAAATGGATTGAAGCTATAGATGTATCTTGTGTGATACTTAGAGTATTTCTAAATTTATAAATAAAAATATTTTTACAAGATATGGAATGCCGCGAGAGTAATTATTACAGATGGAAGATCTCATTTTAGGAATAAGAGAATCAAGAAATTAATAAAAAATAATGATATTATGTATAGATTCTCTACTGCTTATCATCTTCAGACTCGCAGTCTAGCAGAGATATCAAATCGTGAAATAAAATGAATTTTATAAAAAGTTGTAAATTCCTATAAATTTGATTGGTCTGCTAGATTAGATACTGCATTATGGGCATACCAAACTGCTTATAAGTCTCCTATTGGAATGTTACCATATAGACTTATTTTTGGAAAAACATGTCACTTACCAGTAGAATTGGAGCATAAAGCATCTTAGGCTATTAAGGAATTTAATTTTGATTTAAAAGATGCTGGTGAGAAAAGATTGTTGCAACTCAATGAACTTGAGGACATTAGAAATGAAGCATATGATAATGCAAAAATCTATAAAGAGAAAATAAAAATATGGCATGATCAAAAGATTTTTAAAAATATGTTTGAACCTGGATAAGAAGTTCTATTTTATAATACAAGATTGAGATTATTTTCAGGAAAACTAAAATCCGGATGGTTAGAACCATTTAAAGTGATTAAAGTTGATTATTATGGAACAGTTGTTATTAAAGATCCTAAAACTGGAAAGATATTTAAAGTTAATGGGCTTCAATTAGAACATTATTAAGAAGGGAACATGCCACAATATAATGAAATTTTGATGTTAAGTCATCCAGATTAAACAATGGGAATGGTATGTCGGGCTAATGATGTTAAACCAAGCACTTTGTGGGAGACAACCTACATATAAATTTATATATATATATATATATATATATATAAGTTTTAGAAAAATATGAAATCCTTAACAAAGAAAATGTGGGTATAGAATTAGAGAGGAATAGTGGATCCCAACTAAAAATAAAATAAAATAGAATATGCTCCTAGGGGTTCCACTATCCACATTACAACTCCACTCAAAAAAATCAAAATATACATGCAACCCCTCAAAATGTATACTAAAAGAAAGTTTATACCCAAAATTTACATGTAAACCAAAACTTTTTGCAACCACATTGTGGAAGAACAAAATCATAGCAAGGAGTGCAAAGTCCAGTGAGATCAGCAGCAAACTCAGATCTAATCTGTTGCAGCAGACAATTCTTTTCAAACCAGTTTATGTAGTAATAGCAGAAAAAGCAAAGGATATAAGGGTACTTAAGTGTACAGTAGTAAAATAATATAGTTTTCCAAGAACCATAAAACAGTGAAGAGTAGATATTGGCTGCATCCAAATACTAAAAGCCTAATGAATCATCAAACAAAGAGTAATATCAACACTAAAGCAAAAGGTAATCTCAACACTATGAAGGTTTAGGTGCCATCCAGCAAAATACTTTCCAGTTAGCATCCAATCTAGAACGAGTATTAAGTGGCAATAAAAATCAAAAATAGTATCAAAAAGCCATATCAGTAGCAAAGAAGTGCAATTTATAGTAAGAGCTGCACAACTGAAGTTTTACTCCACATAGAAATCCCACACAGTTAAACCCAAATACAGTATAATTTCCAGCAAAAAAATCCTATACCAAAGCATCGTTCCAACAAAAAACCAAAACCCTAGTAAAAAATGAGGAGTTTCCAAACCAACTCCCTTACTATCCATATTCAGCAATAAGAGATTAAACCAAGATACCATTCTAATAATGAGCAAATTCAGACAATGGTAGCCAATGACAGAACTAGTAACCCCAGAGATGTAACAAATCAATGCACTAGAACTATAAAAAACCTCAGCTAATCTATTGAACAAGTGAAAAATGAAAGCCAAGCAGAGTTCAGTCAGATTAGACTGTCCAATCCGACAAATAAAGCCATCAACCTTCCGTAAATCAAAGCAACATAAACTGTCATAAAATACCCAATATCGAGGACCCAAAGAAAAAAGGGTTTCCTACAAAGCACCCATATAAAATAGCCAAACATGTCCAAATAATAGCTCCAACAACAATAACTTCGAA
>NW_018220843.1:0-380 GCF_001263595.1 Phalaenopsis equestris
AACACCTAAGCAGTGGGGCTGACCCCTCAATTGGCTAGCCAAGCTTTGCCTTGGCCAATTTCTATAAAATGCCCCCCCCCACACGGCCATGAATGTGGTAAAAAACAATTTTCACCAAGGCCTCTCAAACTCCTCAGAGAGCTTCTCTAAGAGTTTCTTAGCACATTACAATCCATTTCCCTCTCCTAATTCCACCACAGAAATTCATTTTTGAGTTTGAATTCCTGCCCGAAACCAAGACAAACTTCAATCCAAACCTACACAGCACCAAACTTCAATTAAATTGGCTCTACACCTTCACAACAGTGAAGGAAGCCAAACCCCCATCAATTCCCCCTCTGAAATAGCCTCTACCATAGCTCTCAACCAACACCCAAAAT
>NW_018220843.1:1542-5375 GCF_001263595.1 Phalaenopsis equestris
TTTTCTTGACTTTTATCGAGAGTATTCATAGGTAACTTTAATTATCTATGATGTAATTAACTATAGGGGCTTGCCCTTATAGGAAGCTTTTCCCGAACCCATCATAATATAAACCCTATTTAATTCCTTATATTAAGTAGGGGAACTTGTCGGCCAATACATTGGTTTTGCAGACCAAAATGGATATCATAACTTTCTTTAGTTTATTTGATCGAGCCTCACCCTCAATTCTTGTGTTCATCCTTTGGGATAGATACAGGATTTGAGGTAAAGCGCTCTGTCATCTAGACTATGAAAATTATGGGGTCAGTTTGACTTCATCTTTTTCAAAACTAAATTTAAAAAAAAAAAACGTCCTTCCGAAGCGGGCAATGGGATTTCAATTCCGATGACCGACGGCTTCTTATGGGCAAACCCCACACCAAAAATTGTGCCGACAGAGGGCCTCATTTGGGGTAACCTAGGAGTGCATATTCTTCCAAATCCTAGATACCCTGATTATGAGCCTGTAAAAGTTTAGGATAGCAGTGATTCATGGGATGAAGGGTTGAACTGAGAGATTTATTTTATGATTGTAATATGATATGAACTATGTGGTCCAGGGTTGGTATTGCTACATTTGTGTTTGTATGTTGGTTTGAACATTGTGATGTGGTTTGCACTTTATGTTTAAGTGAGAATTGTGATGTGATGTGTTTTCATGTTTTGGACTTGAGACATGTATATATGTTTACTTGTTTAGATATTGTGGTGTGTGAGACTTTTATTTTTAATTGTTTTGAAATGTTTGTGTTTGTTAGTAGTTTGTTTTAAAATTATAGGGTAGTAACTGTTGTAAGTTTTGTGATTTAGTTAGTTTAGAAATCAAGTTAATTCTATGTCTTTTGTAAAGTTGAAAATCTTGCTAACTTAGGTCTTAAATTTGAAACTTAGGAAACTGCTACCCTATATTTTTCCTTTATCATGTTAGTGTCTTTGTTTTTATGTTGAGATTGTGAAGTCAAGATAGTGTGTTAGTTTTCTTTTATGTTTATACCCATTGTTTAGAAGTCTATTGAATTTCTACATGTTAAATCAAAATCAAAATATTAGAAATTTTGATCAAAATTAATTTTACTTCTATTTTTAGTTTTATACTTGTATCATTAGGGTATAAAATTTCCTGTAAGCATGTTATTCTTATTTACATTCCTACTTATATATATTTGATGGTAAACTGTTTAATTTGATAAAAATTTAAGTTTGGGGGGGATGAAAAATATTTTTAAAATTTGAATTTTATTTGTTCTCAAATGCACTACAAGTGAATTTGATTTGAAAAGAAAAATTGATGATGTATATGAAGTTATATTAGGGAAGTAAAATTTGATTTTAGAAATGAGTAAGAGATTTTAGTTGAAATTTTGAATAATGAAGAAAAACTTTAAGTTAAAGGGTTTTAATGTAGAAAATGATTAATATAAGTAACTATCTTTAGTGAGAAACATTGTATTTTTGAAAATTTTAGAAATTTAAACTTTTGTTTCTAATACTTAAATTTCTTTTATTAAAGAAAATTTTCAAAGCTATTATTATATTTATATGTAAAGGTTTTGTATCAAGAATTTACTTTAAGAAAGGAAAAGTAGAATTCAAAATTATTAAAGGCCTATCTAGATATAGTAATCCTTGCCTAAAAAGAAAAGAAAAAAAGAAGAGAAAAAGAAAAAGAAAAGAGAAAAGAAAAAGAAAAAATATATATATAAGGGAGAGAGAAAAGAAAAATAAAAATAAAAAATATAAGGGAGGAGAAGCTTGAGAATTAGTGTCTAATCAAAAATTGGTTCTACATTTGATCTTTTTAAAGTATAAGGCTTGAGAAATTCTTAAGCTTATAAATATAATATTGTAAGTAAAATTAATTTTAATAAAAATTTTTAAGTGGAGATAATAAAAGAACTAAATTCTAAATTTGGAAGACTTACAATATTTTTGAATTAGATAAGAAATTATATTTTCATCTTTCTGTACAGTAAAATTTCTAAACTTTAAGTAGGTCTCATTTATTAAATTTTTTTTTTAAAATTGGACAATTATATTTCTAAAACTAAATTTTAGTAACTCCTAAAGAAACTTATATACATATCATGCATATTTAGTTTTTAAAGATTTAAGTGTTACTTGAGGACAAGTAACATTTTAAGTTTTGGGGATTTTGATACGCCTAAAATATATAGTATTTTTAGACATATTTTTGTACCTATTTTTTAGATATTACGCTTTAATGGAAGGTATTTTGTGTTTTTCTTTTAGGTACAGGTAAAAGGGTGAAAAATATAAGAATTGGGATGGTAATTTCTAAGTTAACAATTGGAAAGAATCACATGAGGTTGTATGAATGAGAATGTAGTTCATATGATTGAGTGTAAATAAATAAGGAAATATTCATTGATGGAAGGGTGTAGAGTTAGAGGACTTTAAAGTGACAGGTTCAAGCCCCCAACTTGGTTTATTATTTTAGGTCCTAATACGAGATGTTAGCCCCCAGAAAGAGGGAATCAAAGATAAGAGGAAAGAGAGGGCTAGTCCTTGCTTTCTCTCTTCGAATGCTATCTATAGTAACATAAATGCATGGTTCGCAGGTAAGTTTAATTACTTAAGCATGAAATGTGGAGCATGTGTAGCATAGTGGTGGTCATTTTCTCTTGTTTGCTTTTCTTTTCCTAAGTTACGGAAGAGATGCCTATAAAATGCTACTTAATGTGCACTCTTGTTGGCTTGGAAATGGGTTCAAAAGCTTTCATTTGCTTCCTATCTTGTTGATTTTGAAAAGGATGTTCAAGAGTTTTTTCTCTTATTTTATTTCCTGGTTGGTTTGAGAAAATGAGACACACCTCTAGTGTTTAGCCTACCTATTGCTTCAAGCCTAGTATACTACTACTTCTGAATGGTTGTAAATGCATCATTTGGACTGAATCTTCGTGAGATTGGAAGGAGTTTAAAATGCACCTCTTGACCCTTGACACATGCTATTTTCTTGAACGAGTTTTGGACCATTTGGAGGGACTTGGTGCCTTGCTTCCTTCTGAAAATCTGAAAGCATTGGGTGGTATATACATGAAATTCTTTGCTTGCATTTTTTCTTAACTACTATGAATGGTAATACTGCTCTTCTAGTCTTGGAAGATTTACATGCATACTACATGACTACTATGTATTTAGGTCTTAGATATGTGAAATCATAAGATTCTTTTGGTATGTATATACTTTTCTGCTATCTCACATCACTATTTTGGGTTTATTTGAGCATCAGTTTTACTTGAATAGCTGTAGCTTTTTGATGGCTTTTGCCCACTATTTGGGCGAGCTTTTTTTGGAGTTTTTGGGAGTTCGTATTACTACCTTGTGTGCTGCAGTTTTTGGGATCTGTCTGTGGCTTATTTGAGGAGAGTTTTGTAGATTTTGGAGTTTTTCTTAATGCATAAAGCGCTGCAGTTTTTGGAATCTATTTGTAGCTTATTTGAGGCACACAAAATCAAACTATCATTCTTGAAATAACCGAGCAGTTTATGTGCAACGACATTTTCTCATGAAAAGTGATTTCCTTGCTTCTTTTCTCTTTCTATTATGACATTATGTAGCTGTGCTTTGGGTGTTAGATATGAAAATAGATAAGAATCAGGTAGAATTGTGTGGCATGTAAATGTACTTTGGTAGTGAATTGTATCTAATTTGGAGGTAACTATTTTATTTGATTTTTCTTATGCCTTCTACATTGGTCTCCTTTGCTCCAAACAGCATATAAATTGGAAGATCTACATGCATGCCTGTTGACCTCACTTTTGGTTGAGGTC
>NW_018220844.1:0-275 GCF_001263595.1 Phalaenopsis equestris
TCCTAGCCACCTAAGGTTGCCTAAAGTTCAATAGTTCTATGGGGGGACTCATCCTTGAATCCTCAAATGCTGGAGTTTGAAGCGGGTTTTTTATGCATTATAAATTTTTTTCAACACCTCAACAAACAAGTCACTTATACTAAAAAATATGTCGATTAACCATAATAAGAATTACTTCAGTACAATAAGTTTTCTCCTCAAAAATATCTAAATCTTCCACTCCTAGTGAATTAAGGTGTGCTTTCAATTTCAAATCATCACTAGGTTGCAAACGC
>NW_018220845.1:0-7362 GCF_001263595.1 Phalaenopsis equestris
AGGTTATGATTGAACTCAAAAATTAGCACCAGTCTCCCATTTTAAAAATTAAATTATAAAAAGTCTCTTAAATTATAACTTCACAATATTGTTTGTATTCAAGAATATAATAACTAAATTAAAATTATTTATTTCATTATCCTAATTAAATTATATATATTTGAGAATTAATTTTATTTTAGCCAACCAAATATAAGAAATTTAGAAATAATTATATAGAAAGGGTATTAATATAAGTTATGTTGGGATATTAGGAATTTTTAAGAAATTCAATCTTAAGAAGAGATGTATGCACCTTGAATTTATGTGACCTTCCATTTCCTATATTTTATAAATTATTTGTTTTATTTTTATATTTTTCAGTGATATTTGTGTATATACATGCAGAATAAATGTAAGAATGCGGCATTGGGGAGCATAAAGAGAAAAATGGATGTTAAGTCCTAGATCGGCGTAGGCGCCCATCTTAGCACCCTAGCGCCTGAACCAGCCCAAATTCGCCAAAATGCAGAATAGTTGGAAAGTCGGTGCCTAGGACCAGTGTCGTGATTCATGTTCCTTACGCCTAGAATCCTGATATAGACTTCCCATTTGCACCAACAATCCAAGCGGGCAAAAATTTTGTGTTGCTCCTGGCACCTAAGCGCTCAGCACTGACTTTAGGCAATTTTGACAATTCAAAGATTGCTATGGGTTGAACAGGTGATACTCGACAAGATGGAGGAGGTTCTCATTTTTTTTTTCTTACTCAAGTATTGTGTGAAAGAATGGAGAGAGGTCATGTGTGTATTTTGTGTGAGAGTGGGAGAAAAGAGAGGTAGATAAGAGTTCTTGTACTTGGGAGAATAAAGCAAAGTGAGCCTTCGTTATAAGAGGAAGAATTGTGGTGAAATAAAGAGAATTGTCCATACCAAGTTTGATTGCTCTTAGTTGTAAATACTTTTAAAGTTTTTTTGTTTTCTTCACAATGTTTAGGAACTAAGTTCATTTTTGCTTCTTTGATATGGAAATTTGACGAGTCAACTTTTCTCTGCGTGATTGTTTTATTGCATGTTGGTGTGATATCTTTTCAATATTAATTTACTTTTGATATGATTAGTTGAAATGTTAAAACCACTTGTGATATGGAGCCGCTAACCGTGGGCTAGGAGAATAAATAAGATAACACTCGGTCATCTAGTAGAATAGGAATATTATCGATAGGAGATTGCAATTGTATAAGAGACTAGAGGATTCCTGTGAGACTTTGCAAGGTTAAGCAAACTTAACAATGATGCAGCTCCAATGTTTCTTATGTCTAAGAATAGAGTAAAGAGTAATTGTCCTCAATTGTCAACATTAGGTGAGAAAATTTATTGGAAGAACGTTGAGGATTCATACAATCCAATTCAAAGCATCTCTTACCAAGAAAACAAAAACACTTACATTAGCTTTCAGAATATTTAAAAGCATAGAAGAACTTCATATTACTCAATATTTCAAACTAGATCTAGGATTATTAAATTAAAAATTTGCCTCGATCGAAAATTAATCAGCTTTCTGTAGAATAGATACACAGACTCATAATTTATATACTATTTGATCTACACGTCTAGTTGCGTAATTGATGTGTGCCTCACCTCCTCGAGAATAAATTGCACAACAAGCATTATGAAGCGTAGTCTTCAACCACCAAGCTAGAGCCTTTTATGGTGTAATAGATCTAAAGGAATTGTTACGAGAAAGCTACATCATTAACATTATTATAATGATAATTCCAACTGAACCATTATTGGAACACATCAGGGCATCCCATTTGTGAGAAAAGAAGTTTTACTAAAATATGGTTTTCAAGCATGAACACAAACACAAGCACAAACGAAGATGTACGCATAAGGTAATAACAAATCAGTTGACCTTAGTTGTAGCTCGTTGAGCAAAGAACACATGCACCAAACTTTTGCTTGTGGGGGAAAATTGAAGACTCCAAGATGCATTTGCTTCCTGAATAACGAAATTAATAAAGTAAAATGTAAAATATGTATACATATATTCATGTTACAAAAAAATATACCAATGAAAATAAGAAATACACCTTCAGAAGTCCAGCACGAGGCCCTGACACTATTCCTTCTTCAATGATATCAATACAAATTCGTGGATGTTCTAGATGAACGGATTGCTTTTGTGCTTGTGCTCTTGCAAACTTAAGAATTTCTTTAGCTTCCCTTAGTGACTCTAGTTTGTCAGTTTTAAAAAGACTCTTTATCCATGGCTGTCTGTAATCTGCAATTTCTATTGCTCGGTGACGAGCAGTTTTTATCAAATCACCAGGTGAAACTATGGCATCAACAAGCCCTAGCGCATAAGCTTCCTTCCCTTTAACAGGTTTCGACGACTGTTTTGAAAGAAATCAATTTACTCAAATAAATGAATAAGGCCTAAAATAATCTATTGAGCAAGAAATCCATAAGCAGCCAACTAGTAACGTCGCACCAGCATCATTTCAAGAGCTTTATGGAGGCCAATGAGCCTTGGAAGCCGCTGCGTTCCTGCATCAGCAAATTCAGTGAAAAATCATGAAGATTTTCTTAGTCATCCTCAAAATTAAAAAATCAACTTACAGATTTAATTTAAAAAAGCAAATCACAAACTTCATCACCGGTTAACAGTAGAATATGTCGAAAAAAAAAACGAATTAAAATCAAGATATTAACACACTATGGAGATTAGCTTAATTCATTGAAATATCCCATCATAACCATTGGCACGGCCCGACCTGGTGTTTAGAATTAACTAAGGTAGTAACAACAGTCGGACGGTACTAACATCTAATTATTCACATTTTAAAAACTTCTAATACATATAAAAGAGTCACTAATCCACAAAAAGCAATAAAATCTGAAGCATCCAAAAATAACATCTCAAGTAGTACAAAACAGTATATCAATAACTGAAAAAAGTAATAAAGAGAAACTATCATCATAACAAATATACCTATAGTACAAAACAGTATATCAATAACTGAAAAAAATAATAAAGAGCAATTATCATCATAACAACTATACCTAGCAGCACTTGTCCTCCATTGGTAAACAATGTATCTCCTATCAAACATATCAACCTAAAGCTTTCTCTATTAAAAGAAAACATTAACTTCAACTGTAAGTTTGACTTAGTAAGTAATTATAGTCTAATATGCATTAAATTTCTTATGTTATACTATGTTATGCATGAATGGCTAGAAGAAAATGCATTCATTTCATTAAACTTTAAAATTATATCTTCCTGTTTCACTTTAAGTATTCATCAATTTAACATCTTTAATAGTCATCACAGGATTACCATCATACCCGAAGGTATTTTCAAAAATATGATCAAAGACACCCTCAAAATGTGTTAGATGACGTCATCTAAAATGTACTCGAAGATACCCTCAAATTGCACCGGAAGACGCGCCTTCACCATTTCCTTTAACGTGCACGGGTACATTGCATCCCCTGTCAGTACCATCTAGGGCTAATCTTGTATGACTTAAACATTTAACTTTCATTTCTATCTAGGGTTAATCTTGTATGACTTAAACATTTCACTTTCATTTCATTTCATTTAAATTACCTCATTTTAAAGACATTAAGCATTTTTTTCCCTTTCGCCTTTCATTTTCTTTCATTCTTAAGCTACAACATGCATACAATCATAATTGTTTAATAAACTTCAAATTTAATACATATAAAAAAATAATTACCCATCTTAGCTTTAAGAGACCTCTGAGATAATTTAACCCATCATTTCACTACTTAACTCCTAAACCCATTAAATATGCCTATAGCTATAAGGATTACATTCTAAAAAAAATCTTATTTAAATATAAAATAATTATTAAAATGCTTACCTCTTTTAGCTTTAGGATTCTTGTCTTTCTCAAATCCAAGGAGGGCCTCTTAATTTCTTTTAGCAATTTTTCATAATAACTTTATTCTCTCATTTGTGTTTCAAAGTTGACATATATACACTAATTGTTGTGAGCTCATATATTATAATTCTTTCAAAAAAACCACTTGAAACAGCCTTGGACATGACAGGTAAGTTCTATATGTTCTATTCCTTGTTTATTTACCATATTTGAATATGTGTTTTGTTTGAACACATGACAATGTTATTCCTCTTCCGTATTTTATTTATTGCATTCTCGATGCTTGAAAAGAAAACCTTATGATAGTAAACATAGAACATATGCTTAGGTTAAAACCTTACTAAATATAATCAACACATTCACATACAATAAAAATTAATAATCCTTAATAACTTTTAAACTTTAAAACAAAATTCATTGACATAAAAACTCAATTAATAAAATTAACAGTATTTGAAACTTTAAATAATTAACTCAACATTCAATAAGATAATATATAATATAATAATTAAACCTTCACATTAAAAATGAATCGATTCAAAGGCATTTATAAATATGTTCTTGTGAACCAAAAATAAATAAATAAATAAGCTTCCCAATATAACCTAAAATCAAATAAAATCTTCATCAAGAAAACAAATAAGCAAAGAAGAACCAAATAAAGAAATAATAATAACATAATAACAAATTCCAAATGATATCTAAGTAACCAATTCACCAAATATATATAACAATTCATATGGATTTTAAGTGTCATTAGAACAACTGGGAAATTATGGAAGAGGTTTGAAATTCAATTTCGAAAGTCACTATAGAAATCCCAATGATTCTATAAATCACTTAGACTTGAGTCAAAATAATTTTTCTGATAAAATTTTAAGAAAAATTTAATTTAATTATGTAATTACCCCAAAACCAATAAAAGAAGTAAATCAAAAATCAAAAATAAATAAGATCCATGAAGCTCATAAGGGAGTCGATAATTTTTTTGATAAAATTTTAAAGAAAATTAAATTTAATTATGTAATTATCCCAAAACCAATAAAAGAAGTAAATCAAAAATAAATAAGATCCATGAAGCTCATAAGTCACTAAAACAAAAAATAAACCCCTAAAACCAACATCATCGAACACAACTTTAACCCCTCTATCCAGCTATATGAAAATTTCTTGGACGACGCAACTCATGATTGCTGACAAAAATTTTCTAGTCGGAATAGATTTAACTCTCTCTGGGCTAAATAAATCAGGGACCATAACACCCTGGGGCGATGGAAAGTCATGGGCATCTTCTTCACACTCACCTTAACAAACTTTTTTACGTCATAAGCCACTCTCCTTTTAAACGTCATATGAGTAGATAGTTTTTGTACTGTGATTGTTGTGTTTGCTCGTTTAGATTGTTATAAATTTACTTTGCATGTTTCTAGGCTTTCATAGTAATCTTAGGAGATGTTAACTCTATTCTGCGAGATTGTTGTAGTTGATACTAAGTTGTCATAGTTCACATAGGTTTTCCTCTCGAGTCATCATTTTTCGTTTCTAGAGTTAGGAGGTGTTGTGGTCAGTCGACTATCAACGTCTGAACTATCCAAAAGAAGAAACACAAAGCGAATGATGACCTCAACTAAACTATCAACGATATTTCGGATGATGTTGATCCACGAGTCAAACAAAGGTTTAGGATAGGCACTCATCTTGTTGTTTGTGTCTTGTGTTCGTTCGATAGGTATGTCCCCATTTTAGGACGGTGCTCTGTTTGTGCTTTTATCTGGTTGCGTGGTAGGCTCTATAAGAACAATATTTTCCATCCCAACCAAACAATTGAAATATAATTTTTCAAAATAAAATATAATTCATAATCCCAAACAAAATTGCATTAACACGCCACATTCTCACCCTAGTCAACCATGTATTTAAAATAACAAATTTGAAAGCTTAATAAGACACAGTAGGAACCTCTTTACAATTTAGGAATTGCCATGAAAAGAACACCGTAGGCATATTCATATTGGTTCTATTTCACATCTTCAGACCCTCACTCATTGCACGGAAAGAGGTGATTTGACCTGTGAAAATCACTACCTTATAAAGTGGGTTCCCTGCATATCAATTGGTCTTTTGAACAAATCTTTTGTGCATTCAACATCAAAAACGTGCATTCTTTTTCACAGTTTGTTGTTCATCACTTGACACTAATAGTTAACTTAAATAATAAAATTTATTCGAGTGTAGTGAGTTTTAAAATCTTTAATTTTAAATTGCAAAAATAAACTCGCATTAGTTTTAGGACATTTTGCATACCATACATACTTAGGCATCTTGATCATTACGATCAAGTTGTAAGTCCTCTAATTATTAATAAACAACAACCTTTCATATCTTGCATTCATTAAAACTGACTTTCATGGTTTTAAAATGTGTTTAGGTGGTTTAGATTGCAGTCATTTCTAGATAAGATTATAAGTCCATTTTACATGTTTGTTTGTGATTTCTTTCATTGGACTAGGTTTTTAATGTTTCACTTTCTTCGGTGAAATTGCCTTAGTTTTAGGAATCTGAAGTTGTTCGCCAGCACGACGTAAATTCTCATCTTCCTAGGCTTTCTAGCAATCTTATATCGTGAGATATAAGTTATAAATTTCTAAATGAATGTCAAGATTGAAACATCAAATAACTTTTCTTTCAAAAATGTAAATTCAAATCATAAGATAGTTGAGATGTTACTGAGGTTTCCTCGGTATCTTCGGCATCTCCTACTTTTCATCATTAAAGTTTCAGAAATAACTATTTCATATTGAATCTTTCTCAGTTAATTTTCATATAATCAATCATGGAAACTAAACATTGAATTCTTGAAAACATAGCCTAAATTTTAATTGAGAGTTATCTTAAGTG
The DNA here is from genome assembly GCF_001263595.1 of Phalaenopsis equestris. Taxonomy (NCBI): domain Eukaryota; kingdom Viridiplantae; phylum Streptophyta; class Magnoliopsida; order Asparagales; family Orchidaceae; genus Phalaenopsis; species Phalaenopsis equestris. The sequence continues at coordinate 6,794 of NW_018220845.1, forward strand.
ATTTTGATCGCTTAAAATGTAATTAACTATAAGGGGTTACGCATATAGAAAATTAGTAACTCAGATAATTTAAACCCTATCTAGTTTTAGAATCAGATAGGGGAACGTTTCGTTCGTATTTTCGCAGACCAAATAAAGATCCTAAATTTCTTAGTTTGAATAATTGAACTCATTATTAAGTGATGTTCTCATCTTTTGAGATGACATGTTACTTGTAATATTGTGTTCGATTATTTGAGCAATTAAATATTCGAGATTTATTTGGTCTTATTTTTAAAATCAAAACCTTTCAACGAAAGTAAAACCAATCGAATCGATTTTTTTCATCGATTCCACTGGGAACTAACTTTTCTCTCCATCTTGATTTGTGGTTTTATCTTCATGCATCGGTAGTGTGTCCGTGGCCAATAGCAAGAGTTAAAATCATTAGAAGACCGTTCAATATCCAAGAGAGATCATCATCAAGATCTAATCAAGTTACAGTCACACCACCTGAAAAAAATCAAGGATATAACACTCCGGCAAGAAAAAAAAAAAAAAATCCAATCAAGTAACAGCAAAACAACCTG
>NW_018220845.1:7863-9622 GCF_001263595.1 Phalaenopsis equestris
CATATTTTCGACACGAGAAAATTGGCACGCAAATCGATGAATTCGTCAAAACGACTTCCGGTGGCGAAACAAACCTCGCCCACGCGTCCGAAACTTCAAAATTACCTAAAAATGATATCAATTTTGCTATGTTTTGATGCATGGGTGAAAAACAAATTAAAATCTTATTTTTCAAAATATTAAATATTTTCTTTTATATAAGTATCCTTAAATCATATTCATATTAAACCTAAATCTTATTTAGGTTTTCACCCGCTCCCTTAAACAAACATTTTGGCCTCGCATTCGACTCAATCCCGCGGCATTCGTTTTCCTCTCCCTCGACCGAGAGCTGCTCGGGTGTGTCGTGCCCTAGCTCCCGCGATTTCGTTTGGGCGTGGATCGATTGAGCGATGTCATGGCTCGCCGAGCCCGAGCTTCTTCTCCTTTCCTCTGTCATTCGCATTTGCGGCTCGCCTCTTCGATCTTCGCTTGACCGAGCGAGTCTTCAATCGAGGGATTCCACCTGGCCGATGCTTCTCTTCCTCGAGGCTGAACACTCTCCTCTTTATGGTGTCGTTTCATTTCTTCTTTGTGATTCCTTGGCTAGAGTGGCTGGTAGATTGCTTCTTCTCCTCTTCTCTATCTATAAAATAACTTCCTAAACTACTGTTGGTGGTTGTTGAAAAATTTTAAGAGAGTTCTTGAGGGATTTTAGGGAGATTCGGATGCTTTTCTACCTCTATTCTTCATTCGATTAGGATAATTTCTTTTCGGTTTTTCCCTGTTGGAGAGGAAGCTTTATTCCTTTGCTGTTCGAAGATCTTGGAGACTCGAATTTGTCGTGTCGTAACCTGGAGATCGTGAGAAATTTTCATGGGTTGCTATTGGAGTGATTTTCTCAAGCCTACTTTACTCTTTCTTTGCTTTAAGTTTACAAAAAGAAGAGGTATTCTTCTCCTCTCCTCTATTTTTCACTATTTCGGATAACATAAAAATATTTCCAGTTTTTTTTTAAAAAGTGAGAAGAAGCATGGTTTGTGTATGTCCAGTGATTTATGCATGAAATAGTCCTCTTGGATATCAAAATATAGCATACCATGGTTGCTTTCTCTTCTTCTATGCTTAAGACATTTGGTATACATGATAAATGATAGCATTGGAAGATTAGTCTAGAAATGCATTTTTATTCCTTTATAAATATCTATGGAAAAGCATGTTTGAGGGCTGCCTCTATTACTTTCGTTGCTTGAAATATTTGGAAGTATGAAATATATGCTGGAAATTATTTTATGGGATGGAAAGAAAGCATGTTTGAGCTTATATTTTTATTCCCTATTGTTGCCCCTCATTAAAATACATACAGGAAATTATATTTATGAGCTGGAAAATGTATGTGGAGTGGACCAAAACTGAATCCTTTAACTAGGATTGAAGCACAACTCACAATGTGAGAGATTAGTGGACTTACACTTAGATCCTTTAAGCTTTGAATCAATTTAAAATTCAATTCCTTTAACTAGGATTGAAGCACAACTCACAATTCTTTTGTCAAAACTATGAGTTTACTCCTAGGTTTTAGGAGTCTGATAGCAAGCTAAGCTGGATCTATAGATGTTTGAGGATTAGTGGAAAGACACTTAATTGAGATTAGACACTTTAGGACACTTCAAGTTTAAACTAAAGTGCAGGCATCCTAGATCTTAGGAGCACAACTTAAGAGATAGTTTATCATCCTAATTTTCAAATGACCCTAAGAAATCCAAACATCTAACCTCAG
>NW_018220845.1:9722-30238 GCF_001263595.1 Phalaenopsis equestris
GGTTCTATACATTCGGGTGACCGAGTAGCCTTCGCGGACCCTCGAGTATAAATATATATCTGAGCCTAGCCCCATACGAGTGCTTGCGGTCCCCCTCAGCCGAATTTTTTTGTTTTATCGAAGCTTTGGGACAGTGCACTCGTGTTACTTTTCTTTTCTTTTGGGATTTCTCCAAGATTTTCGTTTTTTTGTGGATTCTCTTTTTGTTTCTTTTTTTTTACTTGAGTCTTTTCTCGTTGATTTTCTCGAGTTTTTTGTCATGAGTCGTTATTACACTCTTCTTCAGATTTCCTGGACGACATTTCTTCTAGGCTTCGTTTTTTTTGCGATGCATTTAGATTTGTTATACTTAAGGAACAGCGGATCTCACGGGCGTACATGTTTGATTTACATTTTACAACACTTCATTTTTCTGTTTCTACTTGCTACTATTCTTTCTGTACAACATGTTATATTATTCATGTCTTTGTCTGCTACTGTACCGTACAACATGTTATACAATTCATGTTTCTGCCTGTTACTGTTCTTTCTGTACAACATGTTATACTGTTCTTGTTTCTACCTGCTACTGTTTTACATGCATCCTATTGTTTGTCTTGTAATGCACATTTTATGTTATATAGCTTTAAGCATGTCTTCTTTTATATAGGACATTTGGAGGACTACAACCATAGGGTCGTTTGATTTGAGATCGTAACTGGACACCCTAGACAACTTAAACTCTTCACGACAAGGAGTTTGGAACTAATATGTTGGATAGCACGAGGAACAACTTCAAGGTGGCTCCACATCACACGAACACATTCACATCACCTATTATCTTCTTTAGTTTAGCACTGCATGCTTAGTTACTTTAATATGCTATGTCTTAGTATAGAATAACCTAGTGGTTAGGAGCATGTTCAAAACTAAAACTGAACCAGGAGGTGCTACTACGAGAAGTTTGGAGCGAACATCAATTTGGAGTGAATACCGTGGGCAGCGCGGCGAGGAACAATTTTCAGGTGGATCTGCAGCAGCAAAACATCTTCACATCACATGAACATTTTCACAACACTATACACTTTTCTTAGTTTAAATAACAACCTATAGGATCACTCTTTAGGCTTTCCGTACAACTCTGTTGTACAATTATAAGTCCTAATGTTTTAGGATTCTGATGTTACCGTACGGTACGGTGTAAATTCTCCTGTCTTTTAGTATTTGCGCAATTCGATATTGTGTAAACATAAGTCTCAAATCTCAAATAATTTGCAGGATTGAAATATCAAATAATTATCATTTCAAAAACATAAAGTCAAACAATAGGATAGTTGGGAGTTCACCGGGTTTTCCCCGGATCTGTGATATCCCCTACTTTTCTTCCCTTTGAATTTCTTAAATAATTGTTCCTATTTTGAGCCATTCTTTTTTTATTTTCCTATGTCCAATCGTGAAACCTACTTTGAAATCTTGAAAGTAAAGCCATATGATCTTAATCGAGAGTTTTCTTAAGTGATTTCGATCATTTAAGATGTAATTAACTATAGGGGCTTGCCTCTATAGGGAACCAGGAAGGAACCAGGAACCTAGATAAAATAAACCTTATCTAATCATCGTATTAGGTAGGGGAACTTGATTGGTCTTTTAAAAAAATATTTCGCAGACTAAAACGGATGTCACAAATTCTTTAGTCTAGGAGATTGAACTTATATTTTCTATTACAAGTGATATATTTATTCTTTTGGATAAGTATATTACTTGTAATATTGTATTCAATTATCTAAACTATTTAAAATGTGAGACATGTTTGATTTCAACTATTTTAAAATTAAAATGTTACTTTTAAAAATAAAAAGGATTACATTCATATTTCAATTATTTTTAAATCACAAAATCACTATTTTTTTAAATCACGAAAGTTAAAATAAATAAAAATTGGTCGACAGTGTGTCTGTGGCCAATAGCAAGAGTTAAAATCATTAGAAGACCGTTCAATATCCAAGAGAGATCATCATCAAGATCTAATCAAGTTACAGTCACACCACCTGAAAAAAATCAAGGATATAACACTCCAACAAGAAAAAAAATAAATCCAATCAAGTTACAGTCACATCACCTGAAAAAGATCAAGGATATAACACTGCGGCAAGAAAAAAATAAAAGCAAATAATCTATATTGCATAAAACAAAAGCAACCGAAAATCCTCAAATCAGTCCATAATAAACATCAAAATAGTTCCCAAACAAAATAACCTAATATTAATGTTAATTTAGAAAGAAAAAAAAAAGAGAAAATAGGGGGGGCAGACTGGAACGCGAACTGGTCAGCAAATAAACCATAATGTCCAATTTACACGATTCCTAACCATATTTGCATCCCACATTCCGTGATAGGTTTATCCTACTGGCTTGAACTGAATATTCTGCTCAAGCACTAATCAGGTTTCAAAAGATTTTTCAATAACTGATGGGCAAAGATATAAGCAATAGAGAGGAAAATTCTTGCATGAATATTAGCATTAACCTGATCCAGAAAATATGATTAAAAGAAAATAAATAATTAGCAAAAGGATTTGAATGGATAGAAAAACATAACCTGAATTATAAAGAAGGTGAAGGAATACAAATCAGCGCGATTAAACTAACAGCTAAATCGGATATGATACATTAAAAGCCAGATTCATTGAAAAACGCATGCTAAAAACAATACCTCCTAATCCTGGAATTATTCCAAGTTGAAGTTCAGGAAGTCCTAACTGAGCAGTAGAAGTGGATATGCGACTATGACAAACCTGGGTAAAAGAAAACCAACAGAAATATTAAGCAGCGTTTGTGACCACTTTATTGTTTTGATTTGAATTATAACATGTTGATTTTGGTAGTTATTTTTAAAAATATTCAAAATATCTTTTTAAGTATTTTTGAGTTTTTTAAAAACTAAAAATAATAAAATATAACTATTATACTATCCAAACATGTTTTCAAAAACAAAAATAAAAACCAAAATAAAACAAAAAATATAAGTGAAGCCAAATGGGCCCTAAATATCGGAGGCTACTCAAGCACATGATGCACTAGATACGAGGATTAAAATAATCCCACAGGCATACCATTGCAAGCTCCAACCCACCGCCAAGAGCAAGGCCATCAATTGCAGCGACTGATGGTTTTCTTCCACCTGACAACGTGAAAAGGTGAGAAACAATATAGTTCCTCTGAAACTGGATATTTTCTGAAACTCAGAAACACCAAAACAATATTGTTAAAATCCACCTTCCAGAATATCGGTAAAAAATTCTATTGACATGGAACTGTTTCTTGGCGCCTCTCCTGTCAAGAAAAAAGAAGTAAATTCAAAAAGTGGGGAGGAAGAAAAGTTTGTCGAAAATGCCTTCAGTTTACCTTCTCCTTCCTTGAATGAAGAGATATCAGCACCTCCTGAAAATTTTCCTCCAGCACCTATTCAAATCATCAAATGAGCATAAAACCTTGAAAATGTTATGGATGCATCAGATAAGTTTGGAGAATTAGTGCGCACCTGTAAGGACAACTGCCTTCACATCATCTCTTCTCATGACTTGCTCATAATTTTCCTTCAGGCTGAACAGTACTGATAAAGGAAAATAAACAAAGGTTTGTAATATAATTATGTTGTTTTTCTTGAGCGCCACATAAATATCAGAATAAAGTTGGGAATCTCAAGTCACAAGGACATTTGGCAGAATTTTATTGTTATTGAATGGCAGCAGGACTCTATAGCTGTACAAAATGTATGGTCTATCAAAAAGCTGCATGCCAATACATCATGATATCAATCATTGCTGCCTCTCCATGACGCGGGCGCTGAATCAATGCCCGAGAAGCGGGGCGCTTCGTTCCCGCGGGACAGAAAACCAACGCAGCTTCTTGGGAACAGTAAGGCGGGATGGGATTGCAATCCTGCATGAAAGAGGGAGGCGGATCACGAACTCTTGCGATCCGGGGGTTGTTTCGCGTATTTGTCACACCCGTCTTCTTCTGGGAAGAGTTTTTATTTTCTAGATTCTTCTTACCTTGTCACCCCCTTCCTTTTGTGTAGTAGTAGGAGACTATAAATTGAGGTCCCCTATGTGTAGGAGTCAATTCTAGTGGTGTGCCTTCAGATCTCCTGTGTGGAGTGTCTTCCCACTAGTTAGGATTGTATCCGACGACATATGGTACTTCGGCTATATCCTACTCTGAGGTGGTGTAGTATACTTCCAATCTCCTTCGCTCCTTCTCCCGGACCTTTCTCCTACCACTCCCCTCAGCCGCCTACCATCCCAATCCCTCCACCTCACTGGCGCCACCTCTACTTCCCCAACAACCTTGTTGTTCTGCCTTGCTACAATCAATAAAACACCATCCCAACTTACCCAAGCCACCACCCGGCATTCCCAACCTCTTCCAACCATCCCGCCGATGCCGTCATCGCCTTCGGATCTCTTCCTACACCCCTAATCGAAGATTCGTCTGTTATTGTATTTCATTTATGTTTGAGCCATGTAATAATCTTATTTCTATATTAATAAAGATTGTTTGCTTGTTTGTTAGCTTTTTTTTTTTTTCTTTTTTCATTTTTTTTCAGTTCTTCCTACTAATTCATGTAGGTTCAAATTAGATATTCACATTGGACAGGTTTGATATTAAAAGTATTCCTTTGTGACAGCATGCGAGAAAGAAATGGAGGGAGAGAGATCAAGAAAAGCGTTTAGGATCACTTTTGATTTTTGTTTCTTTTTTTGTTTGTATATGTTTTTATTTAAAATAAAACATGCTTAGTGTATTATAACATGTTTATTTGTTTTTAAAAACACGCAAAATAACTTTTAGATGTTTTTAGTGTTCTTAAAAACAAGTCAATCTATTTTTTAAAACAAAAATGCACTTAACAAACATTCTTTCAAAATAAAAGCAAACAAAAAGTTGATCCCAAACAAGCCCTAAAGCTCTGATAAATATGCAGATTGCTCAACCACTAACAAACAAATACAACTCTAACCATTCACAAAATGCATGCAATGGGATTCCTTATAAAATGACGGAAAACGCAACAAAAAGAACTACGCAGTTAGGAGAACCTATAACAGCAAGAATAATAGTAACAATCTCATAGAAAAGGTGGCAGGAATTTCAAATAGATAATGTGACTAAAAGAGCTATAAAAAGAAAGGATAGTCATAATCTTCAGCATCAGCTAAAAGAAAAGCTTTCACTCAATCGATATACATTTCTAAAGTAAACCGCGGACGAAAATTTCACTTCCATATTTATATCAACTAGAATCACTCATTACAATTTAACATATTCCTAAAATGACCATTATCATTAGAATTATCCCCAAATTTTGTGCCCTCTCTCTCCATTTATTCCCACTACTGTTACATAGAGAGAGAACCCTATTCATCACAAAATTTTCTGCACAACAAATGATCATATTAACCTTGTTTCACCTCATTTTCTTTCTAAATTGTTAACATTAACTCTATGTAGCCGCATTACAGAAATCACACTGCCCTCTCTTATGTATACCCAAATCACACAAGTATTCTTTCAATATCTAATCTTCAATATATGCATTCTCATCATCTCTAAAATCAAATCACTTCTAATTTAAACAATGTCCATCTTAACATTCTCAATTTCCAAATAAAATTTAGCTATCATGAATTCTTTGTAACGCAAAAATCAATTTCAAATAGTATAATAAATCAGATAGCATTTTTTATAAACGTTATCCTTAAATCTCCATTAAATTTACACATTGCATATTACTACTGAAGCACTTAACAATTTAACTACCCAACTCTAAAATTTTCCAATACCTTATTTTATGCTAAAGACAAGAAAGAACTGTAATTTAATACATCGCTATTCAGTTTTATAGTACAAGCATATAAATGCCTATATATATATAGGGAAAAAAAAGGAAGAATTAAAAAAATACCATAACGAAAATATCCTCAATAATTAAGAATATAACTAAAATAACTAGTGCAAAGCCATAATATAAACAGCGAGTGCACATAATGATTTAGATAGGGTAACACTCCCCCACAAACCTTTTGTGGCAAGCAATGAACTAGCAAAGGTTTTGTTGCTCGAATGTTTCATTGCACAATAGTTTTTCATGTCCAGAGGTTATGAGTGTCATGATAGGAATGAAATCGACCTATGAAAGATAAAGTAAAGTGAATGGACGTAAGGAATTGGGTACAATATGCTAGAGGAGACACGAAAAGATCTTTAAATGGAGATATTGATAGAAAACATTGATGGAGGTATCAACAAAGAGCATCAATGAAGATTATTGATAGAGAGCATCATTGAAAAAGAAGCATATATAGTAAGGACAAAAGCTGCTAAAACATCCACTTTTGGAAATAGATAAATTATATAAGCCAATGAATCTTGCATAAAGATTGAGGACAATCGCTTCAATGGTCAACTATGAAGTGTGCAATGAAGTGTGCCTAATGGTCGAAAGTGAGCCCTTGAAAATCCTATTTCGCCGTTGCAAGGTGATCTCCGTGAAGATAAATAGTGGTATTTGGTGTAAATAATGAATTCATGTGCGAAAAGAATGACATGGAAGGTTTTAGCTTCCTTGAGTGCAATAGATATGATCAAAGGAAGTTGCCCTGGGCAGCATGATGCAAGCAAATGAAGTCGGCATAAAGTATCACGTTCGAGAAGGAGAATAGGATTTTACTGAGGGAGAAACCAATAAAGCACAAAGAATTCATAGTTAAAGAGGAGTGCAGAAGCAAAAAATGGAGATTGTAACTTCGAACAAGAGTGTACTATCACGAGGATAGATAGATTGTATTATTTCTCCTTTTTCATTTAACCAATTTTTGTTTTGCATTGCTAAATTTAATTTTTTAGTGTATTCTTCAATGAATCGAATAACAAAAGAAATAGAAGGTTTTCTCTGATTATTTTTGTTGTTTAGATCATCAAACAATATTTCGGATACAATTTTTCTTTCATCTTCTGTGATAACCTTGTGGTACCACTCTCTGAACTGTTTATACTTTAATTTTTTGAAATCCCTAGTTATGATTTCTTTAATTTTACTTCTTCTTTCGTGATAATTCATATGAAACTAAAATTTATTTCAGAAAGAGGGGGAGTATATTTTTTTCTTACTAGATATAATATTTGATTATATTGATATTTTTTATAAGACTTTCTACTGAATTTTCTTCTATTGAAGAATTAATAGTGAAAGGTAAACTAATTTTAGAAGAGTTATACATCTTTTAAGATTAAATTTAACTTCAGCATCTCCTTTAAAAGTTTGAATTATCTGGTCAATATCCTGATTAACTATAAACCTTCGAGTGATTGTCGCAGTTAGTGACCGTTGTTCTGGGAATGAAATCTCATTCCATCTAATCTTTCTATTCGTAGCAATATTTGATGCTAACAAATTACTTTTGATTATTGCTGTTTTTTTAATAGTAGAACATTTTTTTTTAATTTTAGGACATAAGATGTTCATTACTTTAAAATGAACTCTATAAGCCATAGTTATTGTCTTTGATCTAGTTAAAAATTTATACCCGTGTAACTGAATATAAAGTTTAATTGTTTCAAATAAATTTATGTCTGTTAAAGATAGACTGAAATTTAGAAACGTATTAAAATAAATTGATCCATGACATAGACTACTGTCAATAACTCATATAAACGATTGTGCTCAATTTATGCATCTATCGTCTCTTAGACAAGCAAGAATAGATGCATTTAACCATTTAAGTATTAAAGATTTAAATGTTATTTGGATTAAACCAATATGAATATATTAAAATTCTTGTAGACATTTCTGCAAATATTCGTGATTTATAATATTAATTATTTTTTTCTTTTTCATCTATGAAAATGAATTGTTCAACAGTTTTCATTGAATTTTTACCTTTAAAATCAAATGTACTTATTTTATATTTCAAAGTTTTATCAACTTTAGGAATTGTTCAATTGTTTGAATCCTTCATTAAGAGAGTATTCTGATATTTCAGTATTTTTTAAATGTTGCGTTCTCATTAAGAACGTTCTATTTAAAACGGAATTTAAACTAGAACAACTAGAATTATTACTTGAACTAAATGTCACGCATGTAGCATAAAAAACTTTTATAGATAGATTAGCATAATGATTTGAGTAGATCCAGTTTAAAGTTATATTGTAAAATAATATTATCAATCAAATAGTATGAGAATACTTTGAAATTAAACACATCGTAATACAAGGATTTACGATCCATAAACTCAGATAGGGATTTTCGATTATACAGCTATTAAATTTCAAAACATAACTTATATTTTTTAATATTATTTAGTTATCTTAAAACATAACAACTTAAAAAGGATTATAGACTATTTCTCATAATAAGGAGTCAATGATTTATAAGATCTATAACGGGTCTAACCCGATTTTGTTTTTACTAGAAACAACATAATCACCTCTACTAAGAGTATTATAATTATTCATGTATAAGAGTTTTTTACTCTATTTTAGCATAAGGCTATCATGACTCTGATACCAACAATGCACGGGTAACAGTAAAAATAAATTTTATTGCTTATAATAAAAACTTACACTACTCAAAGATTTATAGACGCTAGAAGGCTTTTTCTAACGCTCTCAATTTTTTTCTTCTAAAATTTGCGCACACTACTTACAACAATAGTATTTTATTTATAGCTGAGAACGAAACTAAAAAAAAATAATACAACATAAAGTGATGCTAAAAAGATATCACATCCGAAAAGTAAACTAAAAATACTAAATAACTGTAATCCATCATTATTAGCGGAGAAAAAAGAAACAAAAGTGAATAGTGGTTCCTACCAAAAGTATAATTTTTCAACTTCTTTATTTAAGTTGTCATTGTGACTATACCTCATACTATAGCAATTATTGTGGGCAGGATCACACACTAGCTCTAGTCGGCAGACTCGAGCTATTTTGTTGTTATGTTCCTTCATCATTGAATTTTCGTATTTGATCTCTTGGGCTATGGGCAACAATCTGGGCAAGCTCATCATTGGCTCACTCTTCCGAATCACCCATGGATTCATCATCTTCTTCCTTCTGAATTAACGGTGTTTGGAAGATTTTCATAAACTATCTATCATAGCTTTTAATAATTCTCCTATTGATTTGATCTATAGAGTAATGGATATTTCCTCTCGAATCTTTCAAAGATATCAAAGAAATAGGTTCCCACAATATTAGAGATAGGAATATTAGTTGCTTCATATTTTTGCAAAATACCATTAATCTACTTAAGTTTGTTTTTCTTATTAATTTGAGACCACCATTTTATCAAAAAATGTCATTGCAAATATAACAGATTAAATTGATCTTTACTAAACAATTTTTCAAGAACCAAATCCAAGGAATTTAACAATCAATAAAGAAATGAGTTAAAGTCTGTCTCACAACAAGATCTTCATTTTTTATCTTTTTTTTTTTAATTTTGGGTATAATACTTATATTTTATTTTATGAGGTAGAATATCTAACTCAGCTCCAAAATAATTCCACCATCGATAAAATCAGACTGAAATATCTTTATTTAAAAGTTTTTTTATTTAAAATGAACATCCAAGAGTGTTCTGATTTAGAGTTTATTATATAAAATATTTTCATCATAGCATTTATATAATTTCAGTAATTAACTGAAATTTCATGTTTTAGATTAGATGATAAGAAAATTGTCCTATCTTGATAGAGATTAAATCTCCAATCACGATGATGAATAATATTTTGCAAAATATTCTATGTATCACATTTTTTATAGAGTTTATTTCATGTATCACATTTTTTATACAAAATATTTTGGTTAGTTTCATTAAAGCTATGTTGGATATCAACACTTTTTAGTTGAATTAAAACTTTTTCGCATACCTCTATAGTGATGTGAGATTCGTTAGAAAAAACTGTTCTCCCCAAATATCTTTCTGCTAGAAAAGACATAGTTTTGATGTGATTATCTTCTAGATTAATTTCTAGAATCATTTGTCAAAAATTTTTAACAATATATGAGGATTCAACAGTAATAGAAGTTAATCTTCTTTTATTGTTTTGGACACTTTAGAAGCAATAGAAGAAGGTTCTCCAGCTTCTTTTTGGAGTGGAATGTCATAAAAGTATTCTCTTAGATTAATTTGACCTTTAGAATGACAGCTTTTTTCTATGGTACCTCAGCCTCTCCTCCCACCTCCCGTAAATATCATCTTTACATATTGTTGCATTTGTTATTTTGTATTTTATTTGCATTCTATTATTGCTAGCATAAATTAACTTCTAAGTAATTTTTCAAAATATTTAAAAGGTATTATCCATTTTTAAATACAATTCATGTCTGCCCCACTATCAACTAGTGCAGTTTTTAGATTGTCAATCATAAATTTTTTGTTTATAATTAACTTAATTAATTATATACCATTTTTGAATTATTATTTTTTAAAACAATTGCAAAAAGAAATTTGACTCTAAATTTTCCTCTTGAATATTTTGTTAGGAGGAAAGACTTGATCGCATGCTAAACAAAAAGCATTTCTTTAGGAGAAGAGACTCGATCGTGTGCTCCATTTTTATGGGGGGGGTGGGGAGGTCGAGGTATCACAGAAAAAAATTATCCTCCTAAAAATCAAATTGACATAAGAAAATACCTTTATGGTACTGCACCCAAACAAGAAGTCAGATAACATTCTTCTATTGCTACTAAAGTGCCAAAAAAAATGAAAATAAAAATATTAACTTCTACTATCGTTGAATTTTCATATATTGTTAAAAGCTTCAACAAAATATTTCGGAAATTAATCCAGACGATAGCTACATCAAGGTTACGTCCTTTTTGGCAGAAATATATTTGGAAAGAATGACTTTCCCTAATAAATCTCACCTCACTGGAGAGGTCTATGAAGAAATTTTTATATAACTAAAATATGTTGATATCTACCATAGCTTTGATGAAACTAATCAAAATATTTTGTATAATAAATGTGTTATACAAAAAATTATTCATCATCATGATTGGAGACATAATTTCTATCAAGATGGAACAATTTTTTTTATCATCTAATCTACAACACAAAATTTCAGTTAAATGCTGAAATTATGTAAATGCTATGATAAAATCATTTTATATAGTAAACTCCAAATCAAAACACACTTGGATGTTCATTTTAAATAAAGAAATTTTAAATAAAGATATTTCAGTCTAGTTCAACCGATTATAGAATTCTACCTAATAAAATAAAATGTATGTATGAATATTGGGTTGAATTATACCTAAATTTAAAAAATTAAACAAATGAAGATCTTGCTGGGGGAGAGACTTTAACTCACTTCATTATTGATTATCAAATCCCTTGGATCAGGTCCTGAAGAATTTATCCCAGTAAAGATTAATTTAAAATGCTATGTCTGCAAAGACGGTTTTTAATAAAATTATAATCTCAAATTAATGAGAAAGATAAATTCAAACAAATTAACGATATTCTACCAAAAATATGAGCAATCAATATTCATTTCTCTAATAATATGAAAACTTATTTCTTTGAGTTCTTTGAAGAATTCAAGAGAAAATATCAACATGAGTCTACAGAACAAATCAAGAAGAGAACTATTGAAAGTTGTGATAAACAGTTTAAGAAAATCTTTCAAGCACCGTTAATTCAGAAAGATAATGATGATGAATTCATGGGAGATTCAGAAGGCTGGATCGATGATGAGCTTGCCCAGATTATTGCTCATAGCCCCAAAGATCAAATGTCAATAATCCAATAATTGAGTAACATAGCAACAAGTCAGTTGGAGTTTGTCGATAAAAGCTAGTGTGTAGGTAATGCCCATAATAATAACTACAGCAGAAGACGCAGCCACAGTGACAACTTTAATAAATGAGTTGAAAATTTATGTTTGTGGTAGGGACCACTCTCCACTTTTGCTCACTTTTTATCCTCTAATAATGGTGGATTATTATTATTTATTAATTCTAGTTTACTCTCCAAATGTGATATCTTTTTAGCATCCACTCTATGTTGTAATATATTTTTTTAGTTTCACCCTCAGCTATAAATAAGATGCTCTTGTTGTAAGTAGTGTGTGCCAGTTTTAAAAAAAGATGTTTGAGTATCTATCAATTTTCGAGTCATGTAAGTTTTTATTTATAATAAAATTTATTTTTTACTGTTCTTTAGCTTTGTTTTTCTTTACGTGGGCGTTGTTCGTATCAGAGTCATGTTAGTCTTAAGCTAAAGTAGAGTAAGAAACACTTATACATGAATAAATATAATACTCTGAGTGGAGATGGTTATGTTGTTTCTGATAAAAACAAAGGCGGGTTAGATCTGTGATAGATCTTATTAATCTTTGATTGGTTATTAATGAGAATATTCTATAACCTTTTTTAAACTATTATGTTTTAAGATAAGCAAACAACATTCAGAAATATAAAATATGTTTTGAAATTTAATTGTTGTCTGGCTATAAGTCCCCCTCTGAGTTTATGTGTCGTAAGTCTGTATATTACAGTGTGTTTAATTTCAACATGTTCTCATACTATTTGCTCATTTTACAATATAATCTTAAACTACATCTACTCCAATTACTATATTAATCTATCTATGAAACTCTCTTATATTACATGCATGACATCTAGTTCTAGCAATAATCATAGTTCTTCAAATTTAAATTCTGTTTTAAATTGAACGCGTGCTCAATGAGAACACGGCATATAAAAAATGTTGAAATATCAGAATACTCAATTAATGAAGAGAATTTAAGCAATTGGACAATTCACAAAACTGATAAAACTTTGATATATAAAATAAATACCTTTGATTTTAAAAGTTAAAAAATCAATTAAAATAGTTGAACAATCTATTTTCATAGATGAAAATGAAAAAAAATTCATCTTATAAATCATGAAGATTTGCAGAAATATATGTAAGAATATAAATATATTCATATTTGTTTAATCCAAATAGCATTTAATCTTTTAACACTTAAAGAGTGTATGTCTAAAAAATGACAGATGTCTAAATTGCAATCCTTTATAGGAGTTATTGAAACTAATTTATATCATGGACCAATTTATTTTAATATGTTTTCAAATTTCAATCGTTCATTAATAGACATAAACTTGTTTGAAGCAATTAAGTTTCATATTTGGTTACACGGGTGTGAATTTTTACCTGGATCAGAGATAGTAGCTTTGTTTTATAATTTTTTTTCCTAAAGTAACAGTAGCTCTGTTTTATAAATTTTTTTTCTAAAGTAATGAACATCTTATGTGCTACAGTTAAAAAAATGTTCAACCAATAGAAGAAACAACAATAATCGAAACTACTTTGTATGATCAAATATTGCTACAAATAGAATGATTAGATGGAATGAAATTTCATTCCCAGAATAATGGTAACTAACTACAGCAATCTCTCCAATGCCGATAATTAATCAAGATATTTACCAGATAACTCAAATATTCAAACATCTGAAGGAGATGTCAACGTTAGATTTAATCTCAGAAGATCATAACTCTTTCAAAGATTAGTTTACCTCCACTATTAATTCTTCAAAAGAAAAAAATTTGGTGGAAAGTCCGATATAAAATATAAATACTCAAATGAATAATAATCAATTATTACATCTAGTAAGAGAAAATTGTTCTTCTACTCCTGAAATGAATTTTAGCTTCAAATAAATTATTATGAAAGAGGAAGTAAAAGTAGAGATATCCTAATTAGGGATTTCAAAAAATTAAAATATAAACCATTCAGAGAGTGGTACCACAAGATTACCATAGAAGATGAAAGAAAAATTATTTTTGAAATATTTTTTTGATGACCTAAACAGTAAAAATAATCAGGGAAAACCTGTTATTTCTTTTGTTCTTTGGTTCATTAAAGAATACACTAAAAAATTAAATTTAGCAATGCTAAACAGAAATTGGTTAAATGAAAAAGGAGAAAAAATACAATCCTCCTAATATTCTAAATGTAATTAATCCTAAGTTATCTGCATTCAATAAATTAAGCATCGAAGTTAATTCATTTAGATAATTTAACACTATAATCAAACAATTAAATTATGCAAATAGAACTTTACAAATCATATTTTAACATTTAACCCAGAAAAGTAAAAAATTAAATACAAAACCCGAGAGCTCTAACAAATCCCTTGCCATAATTAAAGGCATCAGACTATAGAGGCTCATCCTAAATTTCAATTTGATTTAGGGCCAAATATGAAAGATTTCGAGGAATTAATCTCAAAATTAAAAGAGAATAAATTATCAATAATTGAAGTAATAAATTCTAAAACAGTATCTATTGACGAATTACTTGATAAAGATTTAGATAATCTTCAAGATCAATTAAAGGATTTAGAGCTGCATCCTTTAGAAATAAATAAAATAAAATATAGAAGAAGGTCATTAGATTAGCACTATTATGCGAGACCACACCTCAAGATATCTTATTTGAAAAAAATAATGAAAGGTATCAACATTCATGTGATGCCACTCAAGTCTATGAATGGAATCTAGATGGGCAAACTGAAACACAAATACAAAACTCTTCACCGAATGATGATATATGTCACTATGGCTCAATTAAAAAGAAATTCAACTCCTTAATAGCAAAAATGATTACATGCGGATTTATAGGTATTCTTAAAGGATGGTGGTACAATTGTCTCATAGTTGAACAAAAATGAGACTTGTAAAGCAAAACAAGACTTGAAGATGTTAATCTTTCAAATACAGAAGCAGTATATAATCTCATTATCATTATACTACAACATTCCATTGAAAATGTTTTAGACAATGATGAGAAAATAAAATTATTATTGCAAAATTTGAGATATCCAACTTTGACATATTTGAGATGGTATAAAGATGTATTCATTAGTCAAGTATTGCAACTTGGTGATGTTGGTCATCCCCATTAGAAGCAAAAATATATTGAAGGACTTCCTAATCTCTTTGCAGAAAGAGCTAAGAGAAGCCTTAAAGATGTTTCTGGCATAGTTCCATATGAATCCTTAACTTATGGAAAAATTAAAAATTGTTGCATTACAAAAGGATTGGATATTTGTTCCGAAATTAAACTGAATCACTAGCTTAAAAAAGAAAGAACTCTCAAAAAAGAACAACTTGGATAATTTTGTTAGCTTTGTTAGACATATCCTCTTCAAATAAACAAAGAAAAAATTTAATAAAGAAATTCGGAAAAATAAATTCCGAAAGAAAAAATACAAAGAGGAAGAACCCTCTCATTCAAAGTATAAAGTCTTCTAAATCAAAAAGAAAAATCTCATAAATTAAATGATATAAATGTGGCAAAATTAGTCATTATGCACATAAATGCATAACCCAGAAAAAACTTAATGAATTAAAAATAGACAAGTCAAGACAAACACTTGTGAAAATTATGTCAACAGATAGTGAGTCTTCTCAAACAAAAGAAGAATATTCTCTGTCCACTTCAGCTTCATCTGATGATGAAAGTTGTTGTTCCAAATGTAAATAAAAAGATTCTTATAAATATATAATTTAAATGTCAGGATTATTTATCCTAACAGATGATCAAAAAGATCAAATTATTAAAGTTCTAGCTCAGTTTTTTATCCTAAAACGAGATATAAAATTATTAATTTCTTAAAATATAATAAGAAAAATGTTGAGCTTAAAATACAAAAATCAACATCTTATTATATGAAAGGAGAATTTGATCGCATCAATAAAAGATACGAATCAGAAACAACTATTTCAGATCTTAAAGTTGAAATTAATCAACTAAAAAGAGAATCAGTAAAATGAAAGAAAATCAAACTTATTTCAATCAGAGAATAGTTAATTTTGAGAATAATCTTAATTTAGAAAAAAAAATTAGAAACATACTTTTTGCAATCATTGCAAAAAGCAATAATTCAAAAATGATATATATCCATTAAGTTAATTCTAAACAAAAGAATTTACAATTGACAATCTAACTGCAATAGTTGATAATGGTGCAGATATGAATTGTATTCAAAAAGAAAAAATATCTTTTAATATTTTGAGAAATTTAGTAAGAAGTTAACTTCTGCTGGTGGTAATAGAATGCAAATAAAATACAAAATAACAAATGCAGCAATATGTAAAGATGATATTTGCATATTGATTCCATTTTCCTTGTTAAAAATCTTACCCAACATATTGATTTGATTACTCCATTTCTAATAAAAATCATGTCTATAACAAAAATAGATGAAAAAGGTATAGATTTCATTTCAATTTATTTTAGATCCCAAAGAGATTATATTAAACAAAATGAATAAAATAAAAAATAAAAGTATTCAAATAAATTATTTAAAAAATAATAATAAAATCTATTGCAAACAAACTACAAAACCCTAAGGTTCAACAAAAAATCAAAAATTTAATTACAGACTTTCAAATACGACATGCGGAGATAATCTCATATCATTTTGGAATAGAAAAATTCACTGTGTATCATTACTATATGAAGATAATTTTGATGAAAAAAAATATTCTGACAAAGGCTAAACCTTGTCAAATGAATAAAAAATATTTGCAATCATATAAATTAGAGATAAACAATCTCATGAATAAAAATTTAATTCGTGACTCTTAGTCTCCTTGAAGTTGCACAGCATTCTATGCCACAAATGCTACAGAAAAAGAACGAGGAAAACCTATTAGTTATAAACTATAAACCATTAAACAAAGTTTTAAAATGGATTAGATATTCAATCCCTAATAAAATGGATTTACTTAATAAATTGGCTAAATCCAAATTTTTTTTTCAAAATTTGATTTAAAGTCAGGAAACTAGAAAATACAAATTAAAAAAATCAATCGTTATAAAACGGTCTTTACTACATCGTTTGAAAAATACGAATGAAATGTAAAGTCATTTGAACTTAAAAATGACCCATCAGAAATTCAAAATATCATGAATGCTATTTTTAATCAATATTTAAACAATATTCTAGTTTAGATAGATGATGTCTTAACCTTTTCTCAAAACATTGATGAATATCTTAAACATACGAATATGTTTAAATATCTAATATATAAAAATAGCTTAGTTGTATCCGCAACTAAAATGAAATTATTCCAATCAAATGTGTTTATTATTCCTATAAATATAAGTATAGAATTTATGTACAAATTTCCTGATATAATTCAAGATAAACAACAATTGCAAAGATTTTTAGGTATGTAAACTATATTGCAGACATTTATCAAAATCTCGCTATTGATGCAGCACATTTATTTAATCATTTGAAGAAAAACACTCTTATCTGGATAGATGTCACAATAATGTTATTCGTCTTATTAAGCGACGAGCTAAAATTTTTTCTTATCTTAATCTAGCAAATCCTACTAGTTTTAAAATTGTTGAAACAAATGCTTCTAATATAGGATACAGAGGTATTCTAAAAAAACTTAATTCTTCTAGAGAAGAATTAGTTAGATTTACTTCGAGACAATGGAATGCCCAACAAACTAAATATTCTACAATAAAAAAGGAGATGTTTTCAATATAAATAAGAGGAGTGACAATAAGAAAATGTACCAACAATAAATAATGCATAATCCTATTATAAATAGTTAGCACATGTGAAGATATGACAAAATTTCATTAGGTATTACTCCCGTCATCTTTATAATTTAATCATTATCATTCTACTATTTCTAATATTATCGTACACATCATAAAATTTTCATTTCTCGCGCTTAAATTTTTATCTATTACTTTTTCGTTGTCAAACTGTCAGCTTCATATGATAAAATAAAGTAATTGGGTTTTATAAATCTCTATCCATAAAGTTTTGCTTGTTACATAGAATTTTTGAAGCACTTGTTCTTCATAATCAACAAGTTTTGACCTTTAAAGTTTATAGTATGTAAAGGCCACTAATGGCCTTTAAAGTTTTGCTAAGTTATACTCACATTTATAGTATCAAACTATAATACCTCAAAATCATTTTAAATATTAAATATTGGAAGAAAACTACTAAATCTCAATGGTTGGGGACAGTTCTTCCTCTCTATTGTAGAGATTTTTAAAAATAGGTGGATTGTTTCTTGCTCATATCTCGCAACTTTGTTTCTTTTGGCGGCAAACTAGTTGACCTATGTAAAGGCCATTAGTGGAGCTATAGTCGGGTCATTGGGGAATGTGCCTCCACTAGCTCGGCCCACTATTATTATTATCATTATTATTTTATATACAATCTAATGCCAAATTCTTTGTTTCTCATCTCGCAAATAATATTGAAGATTGCATCTGCCATCTGCCTGGCCCATTTGGGTAAGCATATTTTTTTCATTACACAGGCACATACAAGCGCGTGCACACATACAACGTTGTTACCCTAATAACACATACTTTCCACCTATATTATTCCTATTTAACTCTCACAAAAAAAAACAAATCCGTAACCTCGCCAGCCATTTATGCTCTCGCAATGAAATCCACACAAACACAGTGCATCGCAAATAAAACATACAATCTTCAAAAATTTAAATTAAACATTATCCAGGTTCGTCCATTAATTTGCAAATTCACCTAGCAACATTATATATTATTCAAGTTCTTCCATTAAAAAACGAATTAAGAGGTTGTCTTTTTTCATGAATTTTCCTTTTTTACTGTTATTATTGTTTCCACATCTATATTGCATTGATAAAGTTGTATAATTGATAAGGTTTGATATATGAAAATAATATTTATGAACATAATATTAAAATCTCTCCATTGATCATTGTATTTTTATTATAATTGTTCGATCTATTATTTTTTATTTAATTCATGATTCATTATTTGTATATTTCTAATTTAATCTTGATAATTTTGTTTTTAAGAATTAAAAAATTTACTTACTATCCTGAACATATTCAAATCAAATCTAATGGATAAAACAATACAATAATAATAGATATTTGTAAAAGCATAATATTTGTAACTAATTCATATAATCGTAGATAATTTAAACAAAATTTAGAAAACTAGTTAAAGCTTCAATCATGGTTGCTTATTTGGTTTGTATACTTCAATTTTTGAGTTACTTGATGAGAGTTGAATTTTTATTTTGCATGCTAACAAATAAATTGGCATGTTAATTTTATCTAAGGTTTTTAAATTATAATTGAATTAATTATCATTATCATTACTTAAAATTAAAGATGAACACTATATTGGGCATTAGAAATGAACTTTCTCAAATAAGAAATACGAACGTATTATAAATGTCATGACTTTAGTTAAACTTTCAAGACAGAGTTCAGACATCGATAGATCAAGGATGGATAAATTTAATTGAAAATATTTGCTTTTTAAAAAAAAAATAATATATTTATTTCAAATATGACCAAGATATTTTTAAAATGTGGCATGTCAAGGAGGTAAGCTCAACAAAATTACAAATTTATATCATTATTAAGCTGAGTTATTCTACTCTGTGATGGATATACAAATTCAAGGCCTTAATAATACATTCAATGAGATAAAGATTGAATTGTCTTTATATGTAGCATGTTTGAATCTATGTGATATATTTTCAAATTTTGATAATGGAAGTTTGAAATGTCTCGTCAAATTATATTCTTACAATTTCTCAAATATAGATATTATGGTATTAGATAATTAGCTTGAAATTTTTATTAGTAATATGAGATTCCATGATGCATTTTCGAAGTTGAAAAGAATTGGAGAGCTTGCACAAAAAATAAAGAAGACTAAAAAAATAAGATATTTACCCATTGGTATATTTGCTTGTGAAGCATACTTTGACATTACTAATTATTACAGCAATAATTTAACGAGCTTTCTCAACTATGAAGATTGTAAGAAAACATTTATGCAATCATAGGGGAGATATTTAGATCAACGATTGTCTGGTTACCAATAACGAAAATAGCATATTAATAGTGTTGATAATAAGTTTATTATACAACAATTTCAACATATGAAGACTTGAAGAGAGAAATTATAAGTGACTCTTTTTGGTATCTCTTATGTCGAGCACCTTTTTACAAACTTTTAGCATATTTTTTTTATTTTTTTCATCATATTTTTATCATTGTTATATTAATTCTCTAACAAAAAATTTTAAAAACCACTAATGTTAGCACCAAGCCCAGATCAAAAAGGTTTACAGTATTTTTAAAATCATTAGTTTGTGTCCCCACTAAAAAAAAATTATCTACACCCTTGGTAGGCTCAAGCAAGGAAATAAAAATCCACAACAGTGTCAAGTTTTACCATTTCTCGCCACTATAGATTTTAAATGTGAACAGGCAAATTCATAATTAACTTTAAAAGTGATTAAGGAAATAAATAATTCTTATAAACTGCGTTCTTCCAGAGCAAAAAAAGAAAATTTTTTCTCGTTCTTAGATTTCAACATAAAGGGATGATAGCTTAGAGCATATGATTCTATTTTTTTCTTTTTTTAAAGACTTCCCACAAATCAAATAGATTT
>NW_018220846.1:0-752 GCF_001263595.1 Phalaenopsis equestris
GAGATCAAGCCAGACAACGCTTCAAAACATAAACCGTAGGCTGAGTCAGCGCTTAGGTGGATGGCAACGTTGAATGAGAGCACGTCACTTGGTGTTCAGACTTGCCTAGGATCTACATGGTGTCGCACTGTTTAAATAGATAAATAGGGATTTTTCCTATTTATTTAAATACTTCAAACTTCAAAAATTCATATCTTGGTGTAGAAAAATCACAAAAATAAAATAAAAATATCCTCTTGCTCAATGAATAGAGGAGAACAATGTGAAAATAATTTGAATTCCATTTCATGAATATTTTATTTTTAATTAATTAAATACTGATTTGAATGTTTTGATTCTCCATGCATATTGACACTTCACCATGGCTTGAAATTTTAACATGTTATATCCTCTGTCAAGGGAAACATCCTCTGATTTTTCCAAAGTCACAGGAAGTCTCTAGATAGAGATCTATATTTTTCAAGTTAATGCACTTTATTTCCTTAAATTAGTCATGTAAACTAGTATGTTGATTAGAAAATTCCAAAAAAGTTTTTGAAGGTTTATGATGACCAGGACACCTTTAGAAAAATTTTTCATGAGTCAAGTTATTTAAAATGCACCTAATTTTCCCAAACAATAAATCATTAAGATAATTAATTTTTTAAAATATTGAAGTCAAAATGACTTGATTTTATATCTCCACTATTTTCCAGGATCCAGAGAACTCCTCATACAAATTTCAAAGCATTTTGAGTACATTTGATCGTGTA
>NW_018220847.1:0-881 GCF_001263595.1 Phalaenopsis equestris
CCAAGAAAGTGTCTCATAAATTAGTATTTCATGTCCCCCTCTTTTTCTTAGATAATTTGTTTCCACAAATCCTTAAACATCTTAAACATCAAATATGTAATCACGTTATGATGTGTTTTCATATCTAGCATAAACTTTACTTTTTTTATATTTGTTTTGAAATTAAATTCAAATATTTAAAAACTAAAGTCAAATTGTATTTCTCTACACCTATGCTTCTGAAGTTAGCCACTGCTTCCATTAGACAGAGACCGACAACTAATTAGATATGCTTTTTGGTGGAGCAAAGAGAAATCCGAGCTTTTATTTTGTCAATTGCTTCCAAAATTTTGCATATCTTCAATCAAACGAGCTATTAAAGTGTATATTCTCTTGCAATTAAGATGGTGTTGTAGTTTGTTACAATTTTGTTTGTAATTCTATATATTCATTTTTAGAAACTAAGATGGTTATAACCCTACTCCACTAAATCATGCAGGGTAAAATTGCTTTTAACTTCATTTCTTATGCATTGATGGGAAAAAAATTTACATTGAATGTTTTCTATTTGGAAAACTAATTTTTGAATGTTGGACCACAATTAAAACAGGTTCATTTTTTCTTAATTGAACTGGGAGCCTGATTCAGCCAAGAGAAAGGCAAGGCTTGACTTCTCATATTGTGACTTCAATTGCCCAAGCTGGCCAGTTTTTTGTTGGGACATTTACATGCATTCCACCCAATTCCTGTGTATTCACATGTTTAACACCTAAACTTTACTTTTTACATGTATACCACCCAAAATTTTCGCATCACATAAAAAAACTCGGCTATTTTAACACAATGAAATACACGTATTTCATGCATAAAAAGGTGGTATACGAGTAAAAAATGAAGTTAAG
>NW_018220848.1:0-443 GCF_001263595.1 Phalaenopsis equestris
TTACATATCTAACCACTAAACTTCAATTTTTACATTCATACAACCTTACCTATGCTGGAGAAGAATGATGCTATTTTTTATGTGATATGTATGATTTTGGGTGGTATAAATAGTATAAATGTAAAAAAAAAAAGCAAAGTTTAGGTGTTAGAGATGTAAATACATATGGATTGAGTGGTATATGCATGTAAACGCCCATTGAGTGGTATATGCATGTAAATGCCCCAAATTTTAAACAAATATTAAATCAATTATTTAAAAAAAATATATGATTGAAAATATTTTTGAAAAATAAGTGCCGGGCTACTAAAAAATTAAGTTGAATAAAAGCTAATTTTGAATAAATAGAAATAAGTAAATAACTAGTAAAAGAAAATAAGATCATTCCAACATACACACACAAACACACACAAATAGAGAAAGGCTCATGAACTTGATAAAAA
>NW_018220849.1:0-5170 GCF_001263595.1 Phalaenopsis equestris
AAGGTTTAGCTACCAAACCCCTAGTTA
This sequence comes from Phalaenopsis equestris, assembly GCF_001263595.1. Classification (NCBI taxonomy): domain Eukaryota; kingdom Viridiplantae; phylum Streptophyta; class Magnoliopsida; order Asparagales; family Orchidaceae; genus Phalaenopsis; species Phalaenopsis equestris. The sequence goes on from NW_018220849.1 coordinate 28, forward strand.
TGACTTTATTGAATCTTAAAAGATCTTACTGGATGATTTTAGAATAAAATCTAGCAAGTCTGATTTTCCCTCCAGAATGTCCAATGGATTTCAAAGTGCTCGAGGCATCTCTCTAGATCACTTTGAAGATCTCTTAAAATATTCTGAGTTCATTTTTGACTTATCATATTGTTCTATTAATCATCTGAGGTCAAAGTGTGACTACCTCGTTGCTCGATAAAACTAGACAATTTAATTATCCCGAGGATAAGGTACTTGATTAATCTATTGATGTTTCATTTAAAGGTTATGTGGGTGGGTGTCCCTAAGAAAAGTTTAAGTCATTTAAGATTGAAGTGTCCACAATCAAAGTCAGGCTTGTAATGTTAAAAGATGTTAATGACCAATCATATTATCTTTTAAATCCAATCAACTGAGTTTAGACATTGAGCCTATGCACTACCAAGCCCTTAATAATCATAATGGAGGAAAATAGTGGTGACTAAAATCTTGGTTTAAGTGACATTATTCTTATATAAAGATCACATCATCATCAATTTTAGGCGTAAGATAATTGAATTATCATCTTCGTAGCTTAAGCCCATCACTTAAGAATCATTTGGTATTAATTGACTTCCAAGTCATGATGATTAAGGAAATTATGATTTTGTTGATATTGTAAAAGGTGGAAAGTGAGTTTCTAACTTTTGATCCCATTGCATTTCAATCACCCAACATATTTAGTAAGGATCAAAATTTCCCATCCCCAATGGTTATTCCTAAATTTTGATGAAGGCACCAAAAGCCTAAAATTTCTATCTTGCCCTTGGGGCTCTTCATCTTATAGTTCTTCAAGCAAAATTCAAATATTTTTGAAAACTTTGGTGGAGTGGAGTGATCTGTCCTAGTTTTAGGGCAAATTTCAATGGAGAAATTGGCTCTTAGGGGTGGCTATCAGTGGTTGGGAGCAAGGGGATAGCACTTGGGATGGTTTGGAGAAGCTCTGGTGAGATTTTCATAGAGTTTCCTTAATATTCTAAGCACTCTCTTCTTTGGCCATGGAGAGCTCCATTTAAAGCCATGGCTGCCTAGTGGAGTTCAGCGCTGAGAGTTGGGTGCTAAAGCTTGCTAAGGTGGAAGGAAGAAAGGCTTGAATGGCCAATGGGAGTAAGCCACATCAGGGAGCTTTAATTTTAGGTTTTGTCCATTTGGAGTACCCTTGGGATGATTTTTTTTGGTGGTTGGTCAGGGTATGGTCACTTCTTGGCTCAAGGGGGCCAGAGGGTGCTTAATGATGGTTAACTCTTAAGGGTAAGTGATGATGAAGAAGATACTTGAGTTTGGACCAAATATGGGGTGAAATTCCCTAAACCAAGGGACCATTGGTCCATAGCTCATCTTGGCTGGTTTAAGTCGGTTTAGCCAAGTCCATAGGGTGTACTTGGTGGTTGTGGTGTCATCAAATTGGTGGCTTATACGTGGTTATGTCACTTTTGGTGCATGGGTTCAATTTGGGTCAAAATGGCTAGAAGTTGGGTTTGGGTTAGGCTAGACATGACATTGAGCTTAATTGATTGATCAAAATTGTGTAAATCATTTTCATGAAGGTTTTTTTGTGAATGATTGAAGAAATTTTGAGTTCAATTAGAAGCTCAATTTGAAGGATTTTGAGATTTGGGTCAATTTCGGCAAGTTAGACTAGACTCGGGTTTAGGTTGCGATAGGCTTGGAATTTTGTTCAATTGAATGGTCCAAATGATCAAGGAAGATGTTATGAAGATTTTTCATGAAGGAATGTCATGAAAATTTTGGAGTTAGGGCATTCAATTTGGTGGAATTTAGGGACATAGCCAATTTGGGGCAAATTTGGCGATTTTGGACTTGGGTTAAAATTTGGTGAAATTTAGGCTTTAAAAAGGCCAATTAAAGGTCCAATTTGATTTTTATGATTTTTATGAAGAGTTTAGGATTCAAATTGGGGCAAATTAAGTAGGCTTTGGGATTCAATTTGCTGGAGTTAAGTCATATGTTCAAATTATTGGGGGTTTTGATTTAGATCAAAATTAAGCTCAAAGCATGGGTCAATTAGGCTTGGGTTTAGTTTTTATTGATCATCTGAAAGATGAATTCATATGAAAGATGAATTTGAGCTTAGGATGGAAATTTGTGAGGATTAGGGCCAAATTGATGGACATTTGCAGTTAATTTATGGAAATTGGGCCTTTAAAGACAATTTGGGGGTTTTGGTCAAAATGGTCAACTTGGCCAAATTGGGTTCAATTGAAGGGTCCAAATTGGTTTTGGATACACTTGAAGTGATTTTAGATGTTTTGGGAAAGTTTGGGGTGCTAAGGATATTTTTGTAATAATGGAAAATTGAGGGGTATTTTGGTAAATTTGGCAACTTTGGGTGGTTTTAGGCAATTCAGGTATTTTAAAATGGTTTGAAATGATTTTTGAACAAATTTAGGTATTTTGGGCAAATTTGGGAATTTTGGTTAAATTTGGGGTTTGAATTTGGTTGGATTTGGGGGTAAAAAGCCAAGTTGGATGTTTTTGGTAGAATTTGGGTACCAACCACGTTACATGAGCTATGGACCAAAGAAATACCCATTTGGGTCCTCTATGTACTGGTCTTAGCTAAACCCTAGGCTAGGGTCAATGGATCTAGGGGACCATCTACATGAGTCTCCCAAAATATCAAAAGATCAAAGTCAACATTTTTGGGTTTTAGTAAGTGGATATAGTTGACAGTGAGTGCAAGTGAGTTAACTAACTTCATACCAATACCCAGAGTCACTCCTAGGGTCAAATAGTCATATGGGGACTCCTCTTGAGATCTTTCATACTGACCCCACCTACTAAGTTCTATAGGTTAGGACTAATATGTGGAACTTTAAGTTGAGCATCAGTTGAGCAAGAAAGAATTTAGCGTTTCTAATGGTAAGGGTCCTTTTCTAGTTTCCTAACATTAGTCAACAGAAAAGTTCTATGGCTAGACCCTAGGATACTAAAGAGGGAAGACTAACCTCAACCAAAAGTGAGGTCAACAACGTATTTTCATATGTCTTTCTATGCTCAATCTCCTTTATAATTAACAAATATTCTTGAAAGAAATTACAATTTAAAAAAGTTTATTTTCATGTTTAACTTGTAGGTATAATACTCAGAGCGGTTTGGAGCTGAAATGGAGCGAAACGGACGTGTTGTTAATAGGGTGGCGCCTAAGTGTTAGTCTCACCCAAAAATTGGCCTCTAGATGCAACATTCTCGTGCTTAGGCACCAGAAACAGTTTAGGGATGGTTTTAGGCTATTTTGGGCTATTTTGGGCTATTCTGGAAGATTCTGAGTAGTTATGCATGCCTAAAAGAGTTATGCAATTAATCTAGACATTTGGATTTGTACCCTTTAGCATTTCACATCTTTTGGTTGAAGGGTTGTGTCTCTTGGTGGGAAGAGGTGTGTCTCCTAGAATGAAGAGATGTTTGGCTTCTTTATAAAGAGGGGGGTTGCGTCTCTCATAAAGGGGGTATTAATAAGAGTTTGAGGGGAAGATAGAGGAGAGTTTGGCATGCATCTTTAAAGAGGCACGTGTGTGTGTGTGTGAGAGAGAGTAGAGGTATATTTCTACCTTTTTTAGAGATTGGTGAGGGATTTTGAGGGATATTGATACACCTTAAATATATAATATTTTTAAACACATTTTTATACCTATTATTGAGATATTGCGCTTTAATGGAAGGTATTTTTGGGTTTTTCTTGCAGATGCAGGTAAAAAGGGTGAAAAATGCTTAAATGAGTGAGAAATGATCAAAACTAGAGCAAAAAGGTGAAAAATGTGCAAAAGAGTTTTGGCGCTTAAGCGCCAGATCCGGTGCTTATGCACCAGTTAAACAGAGAAGGCTGCGCCTAAGTGCAAGAGGCCACGCCCTTAAGCGTCAGTTACAGTTATAGGACGAGTAAATTTGGTTTCTGCAAATTTTAATGAGGTTTTTGAGGTACCCATTGGCTTAATAGGTGGTTATAACCACCATGGATGAAAATTATCACGAAAGGATGCATCTTTAAGGAAAATGCATCGAATCTAGACATATTTTGAAGAGAAACCAAGGCACCTTTTGAAAAATTATAAAAGAAAGAAGTTTGGGACTTTGAAAGAGGTCCCAAAAGTATTAGAAAGTTTTAAAATTTTTCATTTGGGGAGTTAGTTCGGAGAGATTTTCAAGCACCACTTTTACTTTTATTTTATCCTTTCTATTATTTTATTTTGAGTGATTGTAAAGAGAAGAGAATCAAAGGAACTTCAAGAGTTTGGTGGAGGACTTGAGATAAGTTTTATCTTTTTTATTTAGACTACTCTTGGTTTTAATAGAGACTTGTTGTTGGTTTGCTTGGTTTTAATAGAGATTTGTTGTTGGTTTGACATTGATTTCTTTTTTAAACTAAAGTGTGGATTTATTTTCTTCATGGATTCTGAGTAGTTTTCTTTATCTTTCTTCTTAAAATGATAAGTAATTACGTTTTGGATGAAAGTTGTGGAAAGTATTGATCTTCAATTATGGAAGAAGTTGTGATGATTTTAATCCATGCACTTCATTTACTTCTTGATTTGGCCAATCCAAATGTTAAAATTTTTTGTGAGAACATGTAAGAACCTGATTGGTATTATCTCACTCAACAATTGGAAAGAATGACATGAGGTTGTATGAACATGAGGTTGTATGAATGAGAATGTAGTTCATATGATTGAGTGCAAATAAATAAGGAAAGATTAATTGATAGGTGTAGAGTTAGAAGACTTTAAAGTGATAGGTGAAAGACCCCAACTTGGTTTATTGTTTTAGGTTCTGATACGAGAATGTTAGCCCACAGGTGGAGGGAATCCAGGGAACTCTAGAGTGAGAGGTAGTATCTTCCTTGCTTAGACGCTCTTTAGAACTATTCAAACTTTAAATTTGTCAATGTTCTTTATGGCTTCTCTAGTAAGAGGAAAGAATATTATTATTTCTATTTGGCACAAAAAAATTTATAACAAGAAGAAAGATATTGTCATATTTAGTGATTTTCTTCTCAAAAACTCTAGTTTAATTTTTTAAATTGTTATTGTATCTTTCTTAAATTGTTATTCTTCCATCAAAATATTGAAAATACCAAAAATATTTA
>NW_018220850.1:0-217 GCF_001263595.1 Phalaenopsis equestris
CCTAGGTTGGAGTTTGGCTAAGACTAGTACATAGAGGACGCAAATAGGGTTTCCATTGGTCCATTGATTACTTTTGGTGGTTAGTTCCCCATCTTACCCAAAATACCCATCCTGGCCCCATCCTGGCCTTTTGTCCTTTTGTCCTTAAACTCCCCTAAATTACCCAAATACCATTGAAACCTTAAAATTGACCAAAATTCCCAAATTTATCCAAAAT
>NW_018220851.1:0-4392 GCF_001263595.1 Phalaenopsis equestris
CTTTTATAATCTGCAAATGTTTGTCTAACCCCTTTTTTATGATGCAAATGTAATATGTTTTGTAGCGTCGCCAGAATTAATCAGGTGCATTTAGTTGTTTCAGTTTTGTTCCTTTACTGCATCTTTTTATTGCACAGTCTTTCTTTTCTTTTTATTGCTTTACTTTCATAATTTTCCTTTAGTATTTCCCAGTTACAGTACTTTACTACACAGTTGTTCCTTTCCCATACTGCATCGTACTATAGACATTCATCTGTATTCATACTTTTAAATATTGTTTTCCTAACATGTTTGTATAACACCCTAGGGTAGGCCGTTCGAGGCATGGTTTTTTCTTTTCTTTATCCCTTTTCTTGGAACGAGATGACGATGCAAGCGAGTGATGAATCATATCTAGACAACGGTCGAGACTACAACAGAAGGTGGAAAGAGGAGCTTCAACCGAACTCCGTTATATTTAAAAAACATACCAATAGGACGTTGAGGTCGTTCGTCTAACACGACGTAAATCCTCATATACTATCTCTAAGGACTTTGTGTGATTTTGTATCATACGATATAATTCCTAAACTGTTTAGGATTTCGAGGCCGTCGACCAGTACAATATAAATCCTCACATTTTTCGGGCTATTTGCATATGACAAGCAGAGATAAGCCCCGAATATCTAAATAATTCACAGGACTGAAATATCATATTATTTCTTTTTCAAAGATGTAAAGCCAAATCATAGATTAGTTTGAGATGACACTAAATCTTCTTCAGTATCTTCGACATCTCCTACTTTTTGTTCCTCTTTGGATTCGAAAATAACTGTTCCTATTTGAACCTATCCCATTTGACTTTTCCTATGAACAATTGTGGAAGCTTAAACGTTGAATTCTTGAAGATGAAACCCCAATCTTAATCGAGAGTCTTCTTAGGTAATTTTGGTTATTTAAGATGTAATTAACTATAGGGGTTTGCCTCTATAGAGAATTAAGAACCCAGATTAATGGCCCAGATTAATCTAAACCCTGTCTAATTTGTGTATTAAATAGGGGCATTTGTCGACTATAAAATTTGCAGACCAAAATAGAGTCATAAACTTTTAAGTTTAGATAATTAAGCCTACCAATAAGTGATACGTCCATCCTTCAAAATGGTATATCATTTATGGTATGTATTTAAACTATTAGATATATGAGGTCTATTTGGTCTCATTATTTTCCAAAAATAATAAAAAAATACCATTTTCACAAAATTAAAATTACATTATATATTATACTAAATTTAAATTTTAAAATCTAATTTTTTTTTAAAAAAAGGTGACAATGTGTTAGTTCAAAATTTAGTTGGTGAAAGAAAACGGTAAATGCATGAAAATAGAAACTAACATGTAGAGGATTTTTCAGTATGAAATTGGGCCCTCGCATAATGTAGGTTTTAACTTTAAAAATGCTTTCAGGCTTTAAAACATTAAAAGAAAGATAATATAATTTAAAGGATTTGCTGAAAATTAAGAATAGAAAGAAAAACTGAAAAATACTAAAAATGCAGAAAAAGTAAAAAATCTACAATTACTATTACAAATTAGGTCCATGTTGACCTCACTTTTAGTTGAAGTTTAGTTTTTCCTCTTTAATTGCCTAGGGTCTAGTCATATGACTTTCGTGTTGACTATTCCTGGAAAACTAGAAGGGGAACCCTCACCATTAGAAATTCTACACTCTTCTTTGCTAAACTTGAAGTTCCACATATTTGTCATAACCTCTAGCACTTAGTAGGTAGGGTCAATATGGGGAAGCTCAAGGTGGGTTCCCATAGAACTACTTGTCATTAGGGTTGACTCTGGGTGTTGGTCTAGTGCTAAGGCACTCACCTGCACTCACTCTCACTCATAATCACTCACAACCCTAAACCCAAATTTTCCTAACTTTTGTCCATTGATCCTTTGGGAGACTCATGTAGATGATCTCCTAAATCCACTAGCCCTAGGCTAGGGTTTAGCTAAGACCAGTGCATAGAGGACCCAAATGGGGTTTCCATTGGTCCATAGCTCATTTATGGTGGTTAGCTCCTCAATTCTACCCAAAATATTCAACTTGACCTTTTGCCCCAAAATCCCCTAAATTACCTAGATACCCTTAGAGCCCTAAATTTAGTCAAAATTCCTGAAATTCTCAAATTCACCCAAAATATCAAATTTTGTTCAAAAATCATTTCAAACCTTTTGAAAACACCCAAATTACCCAAAAATGCTAAATTTACCAAAATATCCCAAAAATTGCCAAAATTACAAAAATATCATTGGCAGCCCAAACTTTCCCAAAACTCCTAAAATCACTCCAAATATTTCTAAAACCCATTTAGACCCCTTAATTGGACCTAATTTGACCAACTTGATCATTTTGACCAAAACCCCCAAATTGCATTTAAATGTCCAATTTCCCCATATTTACCTCAATTACATCAACTGTCCTTCAATTTGGTCCCAATTTCCCCCAATTTAAATCCTAAACTAAAATTTGCCTTCCATATGACCAATTTAAACCAAATCCAAGCACAATTTGCCCATGCTTTAAGTGCAATTTTGATCTAGGTCAAACCCCCAATTTTGGCTACATTACTTAGTCTCACCACATTAAACCCCATAGCCTACTCAATTTGCTACAATTTGTGTTGAAAACTCTTCATAACAATCCTAAACATCAAAATTGACCTTCAATTGGCCTTTTTGAAGCCTCAATTTCATATTTTGACCTAAGTCCAAAAACCCCAATTTTGCCCCAAATTGGCCATACCTCAAAATTCCACCAAATTGATTATCATAGCCCCAAAATTGGCACCCAATTTATGTTGAAAACTCTTCATGACATTCCTATTGACCATTTTCAACAATCAATTTGGACTTAGCCCAAGCTTAGTCCAATCTAGACTCAAGCCTAGCCCAACATGCCCAAAGTGACCAAATTTCCAAAATCCTTCAAATTAAACCCCCAATTGAACTCAAAATCATTTCAATCCTTCACCAAAAATCTTCATTACAATCATATACACAATGCTGATCAATCAATTGGGCTCAAGGTCATGGATAGCCTAACCCTAACCCAAACCCAACCTTTAGCCATTTTGACCCACATGGACCCCTTCACCAAAAATTGACCAAATCAACCCAAATTGGCCAACCAAAGACCACGACAACCACTAATCCATTCCTTTAGACCAGCCTAAACCAAAAAAAACCCACTAAACCAAGATATGGACAAATGGATCCCTAAATTAAGGGATTCGTGCTCATTTTTGGGCCTTAACAAAAAATATCCCTCATCATCACTAAACCTTGGGGGTAAAACATAATTAAGCACCCCCTGACCTCCCTAAGCCAAGAAGTGACTGATCTTTGGTCAGCCACCACCTAGGTCATCGGAAAACACCAACCCGAGAGGGCCAAAAATGGTCAAACACCCATTTAATCCCATCCAAGCTGTCCCAATCCTATTGGATGCTTGGGGCCTTCTTACTTCCACCTAAGTAGTTGGACTAACCCACTAGCTAGCCCAATTGAAGCCCCATGGCTCCCATATTTAGACAGCCATCCCCCATGGCTAGAAGAGATACCGAAACCAACCTCAGCAAAGCTCTGTTCAATTGCCTCCAAACTTCACTCACCACATAGAGAAGCTTAGCTCCACTATCCTCTAGCCCTAATTTCCCCTGTGCAACCCTAATTCTGAACTTGAAAATTAGGGAAGAAACGGGACATTCCCTAAAACTCCCCCAAAATCAATTTAAAATCACCCACACCATCCCTTCATTGAGAGAGGAAGTTCCCCCATCAAAGCCACCTCACCAGACCACCTTAACCCTGACTTTGATCAACACCCCAAATTGAATTTGATTAATTTCATACTTGGACCCAAAGAGAGCTCAAATTGGTACTTGGAGGAGCTTCGTGAAGTCCACATGAAGGTTTAGAAGCAATCCAATTGACACCTTGCCTCTTAGATTAAGGTATTGGATCTTCCCCCTCTTCTGAGCTAAAATCTACTCTCCATGCTTATCTACTTGATTTCATTGCATGTTAGCCGTATGGATGTGTTCCACTAGGTCAGATGCATCTTTAGAAACAAGCCACGCCCAATTTGGTTGAGTTTAAAATGAGAAATTAAGGTTAGAAGGTGGACGATTCTCGGTGCACACCAATTGGGGATGAAGACAAGGATGAAGACCCTCAGCCGTCGGATCGCGCGGTTCATGGATGGACAAATCAGATGGAATCAGATGGCATTTTGGTCCGTGAATGCGCCACCAGCCAAGTGAAATGCTCTGAATTAGGGCTCGACGAGTGGCCCATTCGACGCTGCTGAGGTTGACGTAGTTAAGTAGGAAAATAGGGAATTAAATAATTTAGA
>NW_018220852.1:0-352 GCF_001263595.1 Phalaenopsis equestris
TGGAGGAGAATTCATCTGGGCAATTTGTGGATGTTATTTTGGATGAGCATTTTAAATATCGTTGTTGATATTTTTCTTGAATGAGCATTTTAAAGAAAATTTTGAAGAGAAAGAAAAATTTGAAGATAGTGATGAAGTTATTTTGGATGAAATAGAAAATGAAGAATTAGATTATATTCAAGGAAGGTTTGAGATGTTGGATATTACAGAAAATGCCGATAAGAATCTAGTTCCGTGAATTATAAAACCACCAGAACTTAAGTTGAAAATATTGCCTAACCACTTGAAGTATGTGTTTCTGGGAGACTCATCTACATTACCTGTTATTATATCTTCAGAATTAAATGATTTG
>NW_018220852.1:1044-4392 GCF_001263595.1 Phalaenopsis equestris
CCTGGATCTTTTAATTTTTCAGGAAGCTTTTTCTAAATAATTGCACTACACTCTTCGCTAAGTGCCACAGTTTCATTATCAGTGAACTTCCTTTTCTTGTTCAAAATATCTTTAATAAACTTCACATAATTGGGCATTTGCTCTAAAGCTTCCACGAATGGAATAGTTACCGTTAATTTCTTAAGAATTTCTAAAAACTTGGAAAATTGTTTATTTTGTTTGTGTTGCTTCAATCTTTGAGGAAACGGTGGTGGAGGCTTCTCCACAGTAGCTTTCATTAGTGTAAGTGGATATTCTAAATCTGGGTATTCATGATCCTTTTCTTTTTCTGTAACCTCCTTCCCTTTTTCAGTTTTCGTTTCTTTCTTACTCTTATTTCCAATTCTTTTCCACTTTGTAATTGTATCACTTTTATCTGTTCTTTTTCTTGATCTTTAGAATTTTGTTCCACAATGCTAGGAGAAGTTCCTAATGTTCGGTTACTAAGCACACTAGCGATATTCCCCAATTGATTTTCAATATTCTTAATAGCAATTCCTTGAATTTATAATCGATTTCCTGGAATTTGTAATTGATTTCCTTGATTCTACAATTATTGACCCATGTTTAATATAATCTCTTCCATAGACAACTTCTTTTCCTTAATTTGAGTGTTATTGTTAAATCTTGGGGAATAAGAAGGTCTATAATTAACATTTCTTGGGTTGGATGAATTTCCTAATTAGTTATTGAGTGGAAAATACCATGGTATGCTGATATAGTTAATTATATTGTAAGTGATATTTTGCCACCTATGCTGGCATTGCAATAACAAAGAAAATTCATTCATGATGCGAAAGCATATTTTTGGGATGAGCCTTATTTATATAAACAATGTAAGGATCTTATTATAAGAAGATGTGTACCTTATGAAGAAATTGATCTAATCATTCAGAAACGTCATGATTCTGAATTTGGAGGACATTTTGGATTGATAAAACTGCTTGTAAAATTTTACAAGCTAGATTTTATTGGCCTACTATCTTTAGAGATGTTTATAGATACATACAACCTTGTGATCGATGTCAACAAGTGGGCAATATATCTAGAAGAAACGAAATGCCTCTGAATTTCATGTTAGAAGTTGAGATCTTTGGTGTTCGGGGATTAGATTTCATGGGACCATTTATTCCTTCATTTGGGAACTTATATATATTAATTGCAGTAGAATACATTTCAAATTGGATTGAAGCACAAGCTTTACCTCGTTGTGACTCTAAAAGTGTTTGAAGATTTATATTGAAAAATATTTTCACTAGATACGAAATGCCGAGAATGATTAGCACTAACAGAGGATCCCATTTTAGAAATAAATAAATTCAGAGATTTGCAAAAAAGTTTAATATTATTCATAGAATCTCTATGGCTTATCACCCTCAAACCAGTGGGTTAGCTGAAGTTTCTAATGGAGAGATTAAACAAATACTTGAGAAGACTGTAAACACTAGTAGAGTAGATTGATCTACTAGACTGGATACCGCATTATGGGCTTACAGGACTGCATGTAAAACCCCTATTAGAATGACTCCTTATAGGCTGATTTTTGGAAAGACTTGTCAATTACCAGTAGAATTGAAGCATAAAGCATAATGGGCGATTAAAGAATTCAATTATAATTTGAAAGATGTTGGTAAGAAGAGATTGTTATAATTGAATGAATTGGAAGAATTAAGAAATGAATCTTATGATAACAATAGAATTTATAAGGAGAAACTAAAGTTATGGCATGATTGGAAGATTAACCAGAAGAACTTTGAACCAGGACAAGAGATTTTTCTTTACAATATAAGGCTGAAGTTATTCCCTGAGAAATTCAAGTCTCGTTGGTTAGGACCATTAACTGTGACTCAAGTTTATCCTTACGGAGCTGTTGAAATCAAAGATCAAAAGGCTGGAAATAAATTTAAAGTAAATGGACACAAATTATAACCATATTTTGAGAGTAAAAGATCAAATTTTAAAATGGTTTTAATGATCTGTCAACCTGAATAATACCTGAATAGGTCGGGCTGACAAAGTTAAAACCAGCGCTTTATGGGAGGCAACCCATATTTATCTTTATTTTTATAATAATTATAGTTATTTTTATTTGAGATTATCGCTAATTTATGGTAGCATTAAGCTTTATTATTCTTATTTACCCTTGAAACATCTTAATAATTGAATCCATGATGAAAAATTGGAACTTATTCGGACAAGAGCGAAACTGTCAAAATTTTGCCTTGGGCGCCGACGGCGCCCTTGACGCCTCTGACGGCGGGTTTTTCCCAAGAGTCCAGACAAAATTCAATTAAATTCTAAAGGCTCGCCGACGGCGCCCTTGACGCTGCCGACGGTAAGACCGGCAGGATGGCAATTTTTGGAGTTTGAATGGGCGGTTTTGGCGGTTTTAGGCGAGAGTTACTCCTTTTAAACTTCAAAATTTGATTCCTAAGTTCATATTTCCCCTAAGAACGAAGTGAAACTCCACCAGATGCATTCCTGTGGCGTCCAATTCCCCTGAAAACCATAGAATGCGAGTGTTCAACCAAAGAAAGTTCATTAGTGCGGAGGCGCGGCGAATCTTCAACAAGGTACTAACAAAGAAAGGATTAATCAAGGAACGAGGATTCGTACATCGAGGATTGAATAATCCATCGACGGCAATTGAAGAGATGATAGTGCAAAAAAGATGGAAAGTGTTGTGCTACACTACAGCGGCCTTAGTTGTTTCTGTGGTGAAGGAATTTTATGCTAATTTGCATGGAATCAATCAGAGAGTCGTCTATGTGCGAGGTAGATGGATAACTTTTAGTCCTACATGGATCAATGAATTATATATGATCGAGAACATTTCTGTCTGCCATTATTCCAACTTCGTCCCGACAAGAAACCTGATGAATGAAATTTACCAATATTAACGGACGAAACTGAAGATTGGGAAATGAGAGAAAATGAGTATGTTAGTTTTTCTGCGACACTTTTAAATCCCGTTTCTAAACTCTGACACTTCTTCATCTCTACAAAACTGTTACTTACGATGAAGATCGATATTGGATCTATAATTGTGAAGTTTGTTTCGGGTCTAATCGTTCATGGATAAACTTATGGGCTTGGACATCCTTCCACAATTTTCTTACTTTGCAGTCAGTTCCAAGTATCTTATGAAAATTGGGAAAAGGTACTTCTACCTTGGAAGCCTTTGGACCCAACTGAGAGATTCCCAGCCAATGAAGATGAAAATGATATGACTATTATGGCGGATCAATTGTCTCAGAATTCACTGCCTATTCAACCTTTAGTTCCAGACAAGACACTAGTGATCCTGCC
>NW_018220852.1:8247-8929 GCF_001263595.1 Phalaenopsis equestris
ACCGACGGTGAGATTTTTCTGAGACTTCAGAATTAATTCATTAAGAAGGTCACCGACGGGGCCCTCGAGGCCACCGACGGCGAGATTGGCGGTTATGTCCAAAGGTGTATTGGATGTGGACGAATTTTGGAAGGATGCTTAGGCAACTCTTGGGCAAACTCTTCTACATATTTAAAAGAAGATTTTGGCCGAAAATGGAGAAGGAGTTCGAGGAGTTGGAAGGTTAGAACAGCGTCTAAGAGTTCCACTAGTGTGTAGCGAGAGATTGTAAGAGTGGAGGGAAAGTGAGAGATCTCTTCCTCCTTGCCGCTTCAAAGAAGAATTTTGTGTGATGTAAAGAAAGGAAGAGATTCAGAGGAACTTCGAGGAGTTTGCTTGGGGAGGAATTAGTGATAAGTGTTATTTACTTATTGTAGTTTGTATGACTTTGCTTTTATATATGAATTCTGAGTTTTGTTGTGTCTTCCCATGAGTTCTGAGAAGTTTTCTCTATCTTTATTCTTTTCGTAAGATTTTTGAAATGGTGATTTGAATTGGTTTAACCATGAAAATGTTAAAGAAGTTGTGATGATCTTTTCACTTTGATCTTAATTTACTTTCAATCTGGCCAATTGATTTGTTAAAATATGTTGAGTTTCACAACTAAAGTGAAGATTACATCCAAGATTCAGGGAGGTCAAAG
>NW_018220852.1:8989-18081 GCF_001263595.1 Phalaenopsis equestris
TAAAATCCCCAATTCGGTCCTATCGTTTGGGTGCTGAAGTTTAGATGTTAGCCCTCAGGCGAGGGGAATGTGGGAGCTCCGAAGTGAGAGTCGGTATCCTCCCAGCTTAGCCGCAAATTCAGTAAACATGCGTAGAATTAGGCAATGTTCTTTATGCCTGGACCAAAGGGTAAAGAATAGGTATGCTTCTATTTGGCACAATACAATTTGAACTGATTCACCTTATCCATGCACTATAATTTCTTGACAAGGAGATAGATGTTTTCTTATATATTGAATATCACATTAAAAACATCATTAGAATAATTAGTTATTTAAGAGTTACTCAGAAAATTACATATTTATTCCAATTGTCTATTAGTGACAGATAAGCAAATTGAATTTCATTGTTGCGATTAAAGTATTGCTTTTCTAAAATCTTAGTTCGTAGTTCTAATATTACTCCCTGTGGGATCTATATCTAGGACTCTATTAGAGCCCTATATTACTTGAGCGATACGTATACTTGCGTTGATAAGTGTGACTTTATAATTATTGAATATTTATTACATCCATATTTATCGAATCTATAACAGTTATTAAGTTTTAGCACGGTTGCTGAGGAATTAAATCTTTTAGTAGCAATATTAATTACTTATATTTTTAAGTATATATAAAGTCGCGATCAGGGAACAACCTCGAAAGGAGGGAATCAGAAGTTAGGGACCGATCTTGAAATGAGAATTGAAATTTAAGGATCAATCTCAGAAGGAGAATCAGAAGTCAGGGACCGACCTCAAAAGGAGGGAATGAAAAGTTAGGGATTGATTCTGAAATGAGAATTAAAATTTAGGTATCAATCTCGAAAAGAGAATCAGAAGTTAAGGACCGACCTCGAAAGAAGGGAATCATAAGTTAGGGACTGATCCTAAAATGAGAATTAAAACTTAGGTATCAATCTCAAAAGGAGAATCAGAGGTTAGGGACCGACCTTGAAAGAATGGGAAACAGAAGTTAGGGATTGATCCCAAAATGAGAATTGAAATTTAGGTATTAATCTCAAAAGGAGAATCAGAGGTTAGGGACCGACCTCGAAAGAAAGGAATCATAAGTTAGAAACTGATCTCAAAATGAGAATTAAAATTTAGGTATCAATCTCGAAAAGGGAATCAAAAGTTAGGGACCGACCTTAAAATAAGGGAATAAGAAGTTAGAGACTGATCCCAAAATGAGAATTGAAATTTAGGTATCAATCACGAAAAAAGAATCAGAAGTTAGGGACCGACCTCAAAAGGAGGGAATCAGAAGTTAGGGACTGATCCCGAAATGAGAATTGAAATTGTGATGATATTTTTAGCAGTCCTTCATTTAGTTTACAAATTGGCCACTTGTATTGTTAAAACCTGTTGAGGAACTTGAAGACCCGAATTGGCTAAGATTTATTTACTTGTAAGTATCTCATTCTACCTTGGAAAGAGCAGTCACGATCGTCTAAAGGGGGGCACAAATAAATAAGGAGATAAGCTTTGTTGGGCATAGAATTGATGTTTTTAGAGTGACAAGCTAGATTCTTTTATCAATTTGGTCTAGAGATTTGAACTAAGGGTAACTAGTAGGTCTTATAGAGAGGGCACGGTGGATAACCTAGGAGTGAGAGAATAGAATTTACCCAACACTACTATACATGCTCACACCAACTTTAGATTAGCCAATGTTCTTTGCACAATTCAAAAGAAACTGAGAAAATACTTGCCACAATACCACATTTCAGTTTCTAAACAAATTTTGAAATCCTTTACTAATTATGAGTTAATGGCGAGGAGAAAGTCTCTTTAGATATATTGTTTAAGTCATTACATTTACTTTTATTTACATATTGTAGAATTTATGAAACTTAATTTTCATCTTTAGATAGTTGTTGCATTCTTAAATAAATTTTCCTTAAAGTCAAAATTCATGTATTTCATTTTATTGTTTACCTGTTTTCGGCTTCCTCGTGGGATCGATACTGGGGTTGTTAAAGAAAGCTTTGTATTACTTGAAACGATATGTATACTTGTGTAGTACCTCTAGTGAGAAAACTTTCTCTCATGTGAATTTCATCCCATGTTGAACTAAATCCTATAGACCCCGGGGAATACTTCCTTTAATGTTGTACTTTTATTTACATTCCTTTGTCTCTAGTGAGAAAACTTTCTCCCACTACTATAACCCTTCAGTTAGTTGATCGATCTATTAATTATCCTTAAGGGTTACAAAAGATGTACTTGTTAAAGTGGATAAATTTATCTTTCATGTGAATTTCATTATGCTAGACATGGAAGAAGATAAAGAAATTCCTATTATTTTGGGGAGACCTTCTATTTCTACTAGACGTGATATGATTAATGTGCAGAAAAGAGACTTAACCATAAGAGTTAATGACAAGGAAGTAACATTTAATGTTTTAAAGTCAATGAGGTATATTGTTAAAGAAAAATGTTATAGGATGGATATTATGGATTATATGATTGTTAAACATTTTCAAGAAAAGTGTAAGGTCATTTTTGAGGAAAAAAATAAAGTGATATTAAATCAGGAAGGAATTGATAGTGAAACTGAAGGTGATTTTGAAGAAAAATCATCTGAGATAAGTGTTGAGGATACTAATTATGTTCAAGAAAACTTTGAGATTTTGGATACTTCTGAAAATGGTAAATCTCTTATCACTTTAATAGAAAAACCTCTTAAACTTGAGATGAAAGTTCTTCCTATGCATTTAAAGTAAGCATTTTTGGGAAATTTATCTACTTTATGTGTTGTAATATCCTCAGAGTTAACTAAAAATCAGGAAGAAAAAATATTGTAAATGTTAAGAAATTATAAAAAAAGCTTTTGGTTGGACGTTAGTATATATTAAAGGAACCAGTTCTTCGATCTATATGCACAAAATTTTTATAGAAGATGATTGTAAACCCAGGGATGATCCTCAAAAGAGATTAAATCCTAAAAGAAATTTTAAAGTAGTTGGATGCTTGGATTATTTATCCGATTTCAGATAGTGCATGAGTTAGTCCTATTCATTGTGTTTATAAGAAAGGAGGAGTGACTATTGTCGTAAATGAAAAGAATGAATTAATTCCAACTAGATAAGTCACTAGATGACAAATTTGTATTGATTATAAAAGATTAAATACCACCACTAGGAAAGATCACTTTTCTTTATCTTTCTTGGACCAAATGTTGGATAGACTAGTAGGACACGAATAATTTTGCTTTTTGGATGGATATTCTGATTACCACCAAATACTTATTGCTCTAGAGGATAAAAAAAAGACTACATTTACAAGTCCATATGAGACTTTTGCTTTCAGAAGAATGCTCTTTAGTTTATGTAATGCACCTGCAACTTTTCAAAGATGTATGATGTTTATTTTCTATGCCTAATTGAGAAAGGAATTGAAGTGTTTATGGATGATTTCTTAATTTTTTGGAACCTCTTTCGATTCATGCTTAGATCATTTAACAAAGGATCTAAAACACTGTGAAGAAATGAATTTAGTTCAATTGGGAAAAATGTCAAGTTATGTTCACAGGAGGGAATGTTTTGAGACATAAAATTTCTAAAAATGGTATGGAAGTGAATAAAGCAAAATTCAAATTATTATTGAATTACAACCTCCTAATTCAATAATTGTTGTAAGAAGTTTTCTAGGACATTTGGATTTTATAGGAGGTATATTAAAGACTTTTCTAGAAACGCTAAGCCTCTTTTCTATCTTTTAAAAAAAGATACTAAGTTTGATTTCAATGATGATTGTCTCAAAGCTTTCAATTTATTAAAGGAAAAATTAATTACTGCACCTATCATTGTTTCACCTGATTGAGAAAAACTAATTGAATTAATGTGAGATGCAAGTGATTACACTATTGGAGTTGTTTTAATACAAAAATATGATAAGATTTTTAAAGTTATGTATTATGCTAGCAAAACTCTTAATAAAGCTCAAATTAATTACACAACAACTAAGAAAGAGTTGTTGGCAGTAATATATGCTTTTGATAAATTCATGTCATATTTACTTGGAGCTAAATGTTCTGTGCATATTGATCATTCCACTATTAAATATCTTATGTCAAAAAGGATGTGAAACCAAGATTAATCAGATGGGTCCTTCTTTTGCAAGAATTTGATTTTAAGATAGTAGATAGGAAATGAGCTAATAATCAGAGTGGCATATATCGTAGTATCCAGATATAGTTAACTGCTTAGTTAGTAATATCCTACCATACGGACTAAAAAACCACCAGAAAAAGAAATTTATGTATGATGCATGGTTTTACTTTTGGAATGACCCCTTTTTATATTAAAGATGTGCAGATTCAGTCATTCAAAAATTTGTACCAATTAATGAAACCCTAGAAATTATACAAAAATGTCATAAATTTGAATTTGGGGGACACTTTGGAATAAATAAGACTACATTTAAAATTTTACACTTTGAATTTTATTGGCCTACATTGTTTAAGGACATTAATATAAAAACTTGTGATCGATGTCAGAGAGTAGACGATATTTATAAATGAGATGAAATGCCCTTAAATTTTACTTTAGAATGAAATTTTTGATGTGTGGGGTTTAGATTTTATGAGACCATTTTTACCATCTTCAGGAAAGATTTATATCTTATTAGTTGTGGAATATGTGTTTAAATGGATTGAAGCGATAACCTTGCCTCATTGTGATTCTCTCAGTGTTGCAAATTTTTTAAACAAAAATATTTTTACTAGATTTGGATTGCCAAGAGTGATCATTACTGATGGGGAAGTCACTTTAAGAATTTTAGAATGGACACATTACTTAAAAAATATGGAATTAAACATAGGATTTCCACAACTTATTACTCTCAGACTAGTGGATTAGCAGAAGTATCAAATCATGAAATCAAATGAATTTTAGAGAAAATTGTGAATCCTAAAAGAACTGATTGGTCTGATAGACTTGATTCTGCATTATGGGCTTATAAGACTGCTTATAAAACTCATATAGGAATGTCTCCATATATGCACATATTTGGAAAAGTTTTTCATTTACTAGTTGAGTTAGAGCATAAAGCTTATTAGCCAATAAAATAATTTAATTATAATTTGAAAGATGCCGGAGAAAAATGATTATTACAATTGAATGAGCTCGCAAAAATTAGGAATGAATCTTACAAAAAAAGCTCAAATTTACAAAGAAAATATGAAAACTTGGCATGATTAAAAGATTTTAAGAAAGAATTTTGAGTCTGGATAAGAAGTTTTATTATACAATACACGATTGAAATTTTTTCCTGGAAAACTTAAGTCCAGGTGGATGGGGCCATTTATTGTGAGAAAAGTTTATACTTATAGAGCTGTGGAGATTAAAGATCCAAAAATTGGACATATAACCAAAGTAAATGGACATAGGTTAAAGTCTTACATTGAAGAAAATAAGCCCTATTATAAAGAGACTTTGATGCTGGGTCTATCTGAGTAAAACATTTGGAAATGTTTGGTTGATGACGTTAAAGCAAGTGCTTTGTGGAAGGCAACCCATAGTTATCGGTGTGATTTGATCTTTGTTTGTTATTGAGTAGTTTCGTGACTATCCTTTACTTTTGTAGCATTGTTTTAATACAATTTAAGGTATTAAACATGATTAGAAATTGAAGAAATTTGATGATAGGTGAATCAGTGTTCACTTGGATGCTGGCGCCTAGGCGCCAACAATTAGCGCCTAAGCGCCCGAGTCCTATGATGCTGATGCCTATGCGCCAGAAACAGACGCTTAGGTGCCACAATTTCTGGATGTTGTAAAATTGCCCCAAAGTAGTTTTTCTCCATGTTTTCTCAAGAAAATTGCATAACCTTCGTCTATAATCTTCATTCCTTTAATGACCAGAGAAGAGAGTTTAGAAAGGGTTGGAGATCTTACTTTCTTCCATGGAGAATAAAGAGAATGGATTTGGAAGTAAGTTTGTGCATGATGATGCCCAAACCTATTTCAATGGATTCTTAGAGCACTGAGTTAGGAGAAGGCGACTGATACACCTAAAATATATAGTGATTTTATACACATTTTTATACCTATGTTTGAGATATTGTGCTTTAATGAAAGATATTTGTGTGTTTTTCTTTCAGGCACAATCAAATGGATGAAAAATGCTAAAACGAATGAAAAAGAGTCCAATTTTGAGCAAAAATGATGAAGGTGCAAAAATGAAGTAGGACGCCTATGCGCTAGAGAGTCGAGCCTAAGCAGCAGAGAGCCAAGCCTAAGCTCCAGGTACCCCGTGCTTAAGCACCGAAAGTAGTTATTTGATGATTCATTAAATTTAGACAATTTTTTTAAAAGGTGTTTGAAACAACCCTTGGTAAAAATGTGAGAAATAATCCATGGACACAAAAATTCATTCAATTACTTTTTGAAAGGAGAAACTTCTAGAAGATTCATTGAATGGAGAGATATTTTGAAGACACACCAAGGAACCTTTTGGAAGAAGATATTTCTATACTTATTACTGATTCATTCTAAGGAAAAAGATATTTCACTCATATTTCCTTCATCTTGCAAATATTTAGTTAAGTTAATATTTTGCTTACTTTATTTTGATAAATAAAAAATTACAAAAAGAATCGAATTTTCATTCCTGATATATCATCTTAAGTTTAAGTAAGAATATTTTGTTAAGTAGATTTTTGTCATCTAAACTTTATATCTTTTTAAAGTGCATATTGCAGTCTTTCTTGTGGGTTTGATATTCGGGGCTTAATCAAAAAGTCCTATATTATTTGATAACGATACGTATACTTGCATAGTATCCTATATTCAAATATTATAATTGTATTCTTATTTGCTTCACAATAAAAAACTTACCTATCTTTTGCTTTGGATCAAGTTTTTGGCTTTGTTACTAATTAAGAGTAACTATTAAGGAAATTAAACATATAATTGCATACATCACATTTTACATCTATATAGAAAGTCGAGATCAGTGACAAGTAAGTTGGGGAAGATTGAAGAGGAACTTTCTAATCTACACAACAAGCTGCATGAGATGCACCAGTATCACCAGTATGATCACTTGGAGTGGAAGATCAAACTTCAATCTGACCACTCAGATAGTTATAAAGATGCTCAATTAGCAATGTATAACAAGAACAAATGGATTGATGAAAAGGAGGCTATGGAATTTCCTCGTGCCCTTGTCTTCTGCTCATTTGATTGTAGATATTTGGCATGTGAGAAGGGTGACGAGAATGAGATCAACAAAGATTGATCTTCAGAATAGGATTCTTATGTTTGTGCTTCGTGTTTGCTTGCATTAGTAAAGGATGTGTTATGTGTGCTACTATTGTGTGTTGATTTGCTTAAAATTGTGTTTGTGTGGGATATTGTACTTTAATTTGAAAGTTATCAATGAAAGTTATGTTTGTGTAAGCCCCCTTGTTAGAATGTTGGAATTGATTCTGAATTGAAAATTGGAAAGTAGAAGATGTTGGAGACATAATAAACATGATGTGTGGTGTTAATTTAATGAGAAATTTTGGTTTAAAAGGCTTAGTCTTGCTGTGTACTTAAAACCCAAAGAAAGAACGTCTAAGCGCCAGAACTAGCGCCTAAGTGCCAGACCACCAGCACAGCATAGCGCCTAGGCACCAAAACCCGCGCCTAGGCTCTAGTTTGCATAAACCTGTTGAAACTCAAAATTTTCACGATTTAAGCCAAATCCAAATTATTGTTAACGCCCAAGCTCCTCCTTTTTCCTATTTTTTTTTGTGAAAACTAGTTCAAGGGTGCTTTTAGAGCTCAAATCTTCAAGTTTCTTGGCTCAAAAACACTGAATTTCATCTTCTCAAGGTTAGATCTACATTTTAGCATAGTTATTTTGTGATTTCATCATGGGTTTTTCATACATTGAGTAAGACAGATAATATGCAAAAATATTTGATTAGGTGGTGAAAAATCCATGGATCTAAGCTTTGTTAGCTTGAAAAAGCTTGCAGGAAGCCTATTTCTTGACCTTGAATTTGTTGGAATGTTTCTTCAAATTTACTTTAGATGGCTCCTAAAACAAAGAGAGGAAGAGGAAAAAAATCCTATTACGATGCCAAATTTGTCAGTGTAAATTCGCAAATTTGTTACAATGAATTTGCTTCTTCAAGAAGGTTTATTGCGAAGCGAAGTTTTTATCAACCTGGTGGAGCTATAGAGAATACTATTGTGGCACGTCAATGGGAGAGTTTTTGTTACTTTACTGTTGTTGTCGTCATCGCCGTGGTGGAGAATTTTATGCAAATTTACCTGATGCAGATGATGACAAAGTGTTTATTCAAGGAAGAGTAGTAGAGTTTACTACTGATAGGATTAATGTGATATATGTTGACCTCACTTTTAGTGAAGGTCTTAAAATAACATCCATGGACCAAACTCAACTTGAGGAATCTTATGATTTAAGTTTCTCAAACACATTTAAAAGACCTAAAATGATCATTGTGAACATTAAGATAAAGGGTCTACCAACATTGACTTCTTTGGACATACATAGGTTTATTAAAACCTTAAAAATTGAAATAACTCTCAAAGCACTCCTTTTGGAGCTTACAATGACAATACCCTAAATGATCAGATCAGTGGTGACAAAGCCTAATCTGGTCAAATTTTGACTTAATGGTCACCATAATGATCATAAAGTCAATATTGACATTTAATTGATCCAATTGGTCAACTTTGACCCAAATGGTCAATTTTGGTCAAAATGGTCAACTTTGGTTAATTTGGACCAATGAACCAGTTGAAACCCTAAAAATGATCAAATTGGATTATTTTGTCAGCTGAAACCCTGTAAGTTTCCTTGAGGAGGAGAAGAGAAAACAATGCTTAATGGAGAAAACCTTCAACCGTGAAGTTTTTCTCTATCATCTTGGTGATTGATTCCCCATAGAATCAGGCCGTAGAGTTCACTGTATCTTTCCAATTTTTTTGCCCCAAAACAGGACAAAATTTTGGTTTGACATAAAACCTCCCAAAACTTCAAATTAACTCCTCCAAATCCATCTTTGACCATAGAGAAGAAGATTCCAATTGAAATTTGATCTTCCCATTG
>NW_018220852.1:21818-30073 GCF_001263595.1 Phalaenopsis equestris
CTTAAAAGACATTAAAACACAACTTAAACATCTGTGTTCAGATTTACGAAGATTTCTTGGATGACGCAATCTATGGTTGCTGATAAGAATCTTCCGGTCCTAGTTTATATACCTTTCAGACTAAGTAAATCTGAATACTTCACGGCCCCGGGACGACGGAGCCATAGACATCTTGACCGGGTCGTTTAAAAATTATTCAACCAATTAAATGACCAACTAAAATTGATAAATCTGACAATATGGTTTTATGTTAATCGTGTTCTCTTATGTAAGTTTGTTAAGGACATGAAAACAAAATTTCACTTTAGATTTCCTTTGCATGTTATAGGGTGTGCTAACTCTGTTTTACAGGAAGACATTCAAAAGCGGAATTTCAAGACAACAGAACCAGACAAAAATAGACAAAACAAAATAAAATGACATAAACAAAATGACATGACATAACACAAAACCTTTAGGGTAGAATCAGATTCTTAGGAATCTATTACCCCAGGAATAAAACATTTGATGTTTCTTTCCTTAATCTTGACATTTTAGAAGAACAAGTGTTAACAAGAATCAGGAGTTTTCTTAGGTAAATCTAGAATTTCCTAAGATGTAATTAACTACAGGAACTTGCTCCTATAGGAATATTAAGAATTCAGAATAGGTGATCAACCTAAATCTCTGGTTATCAGACCATTTATGTGGTTATCCTTATATGAGATTTTGACATTCTAGAGTCTTCTCTATAAGTTTAACACCCAACATTTCTCTTGTTTTCTATCATTTGCCCTTTCCATTTTTTTTAAAAGATTAAGGTAAATTGGAAAAATAGGGCAATAAGATAGATAAACAGAGTGGCGACTCCAACATCCTTATCGATAATAGACACGACAACGTGAGAGAACAAACGAGAATTAGTGGCAACCACAGATGGCGTGTTCCGGGTGGTCACAATATATGGTCTACCACTTGAGATTGATTATTTCTATTCAGAGTTCATTCCTTCATGGAAGAGTTGTATCATATCGTGGCGTATTTGACTGATGGTCGTGGAGCCTGGAAGATTTGAAATGATCGAAAGGTAAAATTTTCTTCTTCTAAGTTCAATGCCACTTCAAAGGCATGACATTATTTTATTTATGCTCACCTCCTTTCTTCGAATCATTTAAGTGAAGTGACTTGAGAAAGAGCTATTTTAAATTATTGCATTCAAGAAAGAAAAACTATAAATGTGGGTGCTCTTATTTATGATGCTATTAATACATCTGCAAGAGCTAGTACGACTTTAGGTCTTGGATTTCCTTCTTTGATATTTACTATTGGTAAAAACTCTAGAGTTAAGTTTGAACATTGGGAAGAGCAGTTGAAGCCACTTAAGCCAATTGAGAAGACTAATTTTGATATATATGGACTACCTAGAGATAGAGTTCAAGGTGCACCTTCTGCTTCTACTTCTAGGCCTTCCACTTCTAGACCTTTTACTTCTAGTACTACTGAGCCTCCATCTAAATACTAGGATGTATTAAGTGAAAGAAATTTGGAACACCAAAATGATATGTTCTTGATGCAGTGTCGTATGGAAGATATGGAAAACAAGTTTGATCATATGACATATTTTATGATAAGGAAGAGTGAATATGGTGCTGATTATGATGAGGCAATGGTGAAATTCATGAAGGGAGACCATATAGTTAAATTTCCTACATGTCCTCGATTTACACCTTTTGAGAGTCACAGATTTATGGATGAAGATATTCCCTTTGATTCTGATGATGAGGAGGAGGAAGAGGATTAGATTTGTTCCCTATTCTGTAGTAGTTATGGTTTCTAGATCTATCTTATGTTGGACAATTTATGTATGTTTTGTTTCTCTGTACTTTTATTTTCACTACTACTTTTGTTACTCTTTTTCTTAGAACTGGATATGTGTTAGAGTAGTTCTTTTACATTGCAAATTTTCATGATATATCTATTTTTAATTTAAATTGTCTACTACTCGACACGTTTTTTTTAATCCTGTACTGTTCTCCTGCTTAGAAATTTTAATTTTTTCTCTTTCTTCAAGATTATTATAAACTTAATAGTCTAAACTAATTTAAAATTTAAGTTTGGGTGAATGGAGAATTTTTTTTTTTAAAACTAAACCTTATTTGTCCTAAGCAAAATATATTTTCAAAAATTATTTTAATATAACTTGTGGTATGCTGAGATAACTATATTTTTTATTTTATAAATAATTTAGTAAAATTAAATAAAAATTTTTAATAATAAGATTAATTCTGGATTTGAGATATTTAGTATAAGAGTATAAAATTTTATTTTTCCTATTTAATATAATGAAAATTGTATTTTTGGAAGTGTTAAAGATCTTGGATTTTTATTTGAAAAGAAAGAATTGAGACTTTATGAAAAATCTTTTTCAAGTCCAATACACATTTATTAACTAAGGAAATGTGAAAAGGTTTTAACTTTAAGAAGAGAATGGTGCAGTTCAAAATCTTTAAAGGCTATCCAGATATAGTAATTATCACATGACATGAAAAGAAAATACAGAAAGGATTGAAAATGTTCCTAAAAGAAAAACAAAAGAAAAAGAAAACGAAAAGAAAAGCAAAAAAGAAAAATAAATGTGAGGAGAAGCTTCAAGAGGTGCCTAATAAAAAATTGGTTTCACTTAAATCATCTTAAGGAAAGGGATTTAATTACATTTCTAAGCTTATTTATGAAGTGTTAGCATCCTTACTAGTAAAGTTCCCATAATATTCTTTCTCATGTAATTTTTTAAGTCACTTTAATATGACAAATTACAATTATTCTTGAAATAAATAGAAAATCAAAATTCTTAAATTTGACTACTAAATATTTTTACATTCTAGTTTTAACCTATGTTTTTAAAATTTTTCTAAAGTTTCCCTATTACATTTATAGAGAAAAAAAAACTATAGAAATCTTTAAGTAAAACTCACTTCCATAAGTTATACTTTTTATATATAGTAAGAAGGTTTACTAGATGACAAGTAATGTTTAAGTTTGGGGGAATTGATCCGCCTTAAAATTACCTATTTCTTATGCACATTTTATGCTCAATTTTTTAGGATATTATGCTTTAATGAAGGGTATTTTTATGTTTTTGGTTGCAAGTACAAGAAAAAGAGTTTAAGAGTAAAAAGAAGCAAAAATATCTCAATAAGAAGCAAAATGGGTTAAATTGAAGAAAAGTGTCAAGCCAACCAATCTAGCGCCTAAGCGTCAGAAACAGAAATTGGCTGGTGCCTAGACACGACAGTTGGGCGCCTAGGCGTCATAACTACTTTCTAGAAGATTCATTGAATGAGACCAAATTTTGAAGAGATGTCTAACACAACCCTTGGTCATTTTTTATGCTTTATAAATATAAATTAATTCCAAAGGGCTAGGGGGTTGGATTTAGAGAGTCTCATAGTGTGTGAGTGTGTTAAATGTGTGAGAAGTTTTCTTTGTGAGTCTTTGTTATTTTTGGAGTTTGTGAGTCTTGTAAGTTTTGTTGGAGTTAGAGAAGTTAGAAAACTTCAAAGGAGTTCTTAAGGGAACATTCTAGATAAGTATTTGTATCTTTGTCCTTAAGTTTTGTACTTTAGATTGGAGTTTTATTAATATGTTTTGTTTTGTTATCCTCATGCTTCGTGAGTAGTTTTCTTTTCTTTCTCCTTGAAATACGAAGTAATTGAGTAAGTATTTTTTTTTATTTTGTTTAGAACTTCTTTTATTCCTAAAAATTATGATGATGTTTTTACTGGTCCTTCATTTACTTTACAAATTGGCCACTTACACAGTTAAAACCTGTTAAGGAACTTATAGACCCGGAAGGGCTAAAATTTCTTGACTTATAAGTATCACATTCTACCTTGGAAAGAGCAGTCATGATCGTCAAAAGGGGGTAAATAAGGAGATAAGCTTTGTTGGGCGTAGAATTAATGTTTCTAGAGTGATAGGGTAGATACTTGATGGCGCCTAGAAGAATGGGTCTGTCGGCTGCCAATTCCAGTCGCAACGTGATGTGTTTCTTTTGATTGAAAGGAGTCACCACTCTATTTATCTATTTTTATCACTCTAATCTTCAGTTAACTTATTCTCTTGAATTATGTCAGGGATTCCAAGATTTTTAGAAACTAGGAGAAGGAAGGAAAAGGCTAAAAATAGAAAACATGAGAAAAAGAAATGTTGAAAGGATTTTTGATTGTGGTGAACATTATAGAGAAATGGTTTCTTGTATAAGGAAAACCACAATTAAATAATCAGAGATTTTAGGTGTATCACCTATTCTAAATTCTTAATTCTCCTATAAAAGAATTTACCTATACTTAATTACATCTTAGACAGTTAAAATTGTCTAAGGAAACTCCTGATTCTTATCAGCATTTGTTCTCCTAAGAAATGTCAAATTCAAGGAAAGAAACATCAAATGTTTTATTCCTAGGGTAATAGGTTTCTAAGAATTTGACTCTACCCTAAAGGTTTTGTTTTGTTTTGTTTGTTTGTGTCATGTCATGTCATTTTGTTTTGTTTTGCTTGTTTTTGTCATTTTATGTCGTTTTGTTTTGTTTTGTTTGCTTTTTTTGCGTTTTTTTTCATTTTGTTTTGTTTTGTTTTTTTTTTTGTGTCATGTCGTTTTGTTTTGTTTTGTTTGTTTTTGTTGTTTTCATATTGTCGTTTAGTTTTTTTTCTTTTTTTTTTAGTTTTTTTGTCTTGAAATTTTGCTTCTGAATGTCATCCTACAAAACAAAGTTAACACATCCTATAACATGCAAGGAAAATATAAAGCATAATTTTGGTTTCATGTCTTCAATAAACTTGCAAAACATAACAGGATTAGCATAAAATCATGTTTTCAGATTTGTCAGTTTTAGTTGGTTATTTAATTGATTGAATAATTTTTAAACGTTCTGGTCAAGATGTTTATGGCTCCGTCGTCCCGGGGCCGTAAAAATATTCCGATTTACTTAATCCAAAAGGTGTTTAAACCAGGACCAGAAGATTCCTCTCAGCAACCATTGATTGCGTCGTCTAAGAAATCTTCATAAATCTGAACATAGATGCTCAAGTTGCGTTCAGTGATCTTTGCTCATTGGGGTTCAATTTAAGTTTTAATTTCTTATTCATATTTTAGGGTTTGTAAAATTTTAGTTTGTTTATGAATTATTAGTGGATTAATTTTGTCATTTTTTTCATTTTTGTTATTAATTTTTGTTTGGGATCACCCGATTAGGATCCCATGGTTCTCAAACCTAGTTGCATTTTTAGGTTCGAGTTTAAGTTTTAATGTCTTTTAAGGTGAATTTTATGTCATTTATGTCACTGAGTTAGATTTTTATGATGTCATTTGTTTAGTTCCGTTGAGTATTAAACCTGAAGGAGTTTTATTGATACCTAAGATTTAGGTTTAATGCCGGTGAAACTTGAAAATTAATTTCATTCAATTTTGATAGATCTTAAGTTATGAAGATGATTTGGGTTCAATGTGGGTTGAACCTAGAGTTTTAAGATGGTTTATGTCCAATATTGGTAGGACATAAAATGTTTTAGGTTCAATGTAAGTAGAACCTAAGATAGTTAGGACTTAAGATGTTTTAAGTTCAATGTAGGTAGAACCTAAAGATTTAAAATGGTTTAAGTCCAATGTAGTTAGGACTTAAGATGTTTTAGGTTCAATGTAGGTAGAAACTAAAGATTAAAATTGTTTAAGTCCAATGTACTTATGACTTAAGATGGTTTAGGTTAAACGTAGGTAGAACCTAAAGATTTAAAATGATTTAATTCCAATGTAGGTAGGACTTAAAATGTTTTATTTAGATCCAATGTAATTGAGATCTAAGGTTGATTTAGGTTCAATATTGAACCTAAGATTTGAAATAGTCTTAAGTCCAATATGGTTAGGACTTAGAGTTGGTCAATTTAAGTTTAATGTAGGTTGAACTTAAAGTTTAAGTTAACTTAGGTGGGTTGAACCTAAGATTTAGGTTAACTTGAGTTGAACATAAGGACTTGAGCTGAATTAGGTTCAAGTTGGGTTGAAACTGGGGGTTTGATTTGAGTTAGGTTCAAGTTGGTTTGAACCTAAGTGTTTAAGTTAAATTAGGTTTGAGTTAACTTAGGTTCAAGTTGGTTTGAACCTAAGTGTTTGGCTTGAGTCTGGTTCAAATTGGTTTGAGCCTAAAGGTGTTTTGATTTGACTTAGTTTCAAGTTGGATTGAACCTAAGTGTTTTAGTTGAGTTAGGTTTAAATTGGGTTGAACCTAAGGAATTTGAGTTGACTTAGGTTCAAGTTGGATTGAAGGATTGAACCTTTGGATTGAACCTAAATGTTTAGGTCAAGTTAGGTTCAAATTGGGTGGAACCTAAAGAAATTTGGGTTGCCTTAGGTTCAATTTATATTGAACCTAAGTGTTTGAGTTAAGTTAGATTCAAATTGAGTTGGACCTAAAGGAGTTTGGGTTGCTTAGGTTCAAGATGGATTGAAACTAAGTGTTTGAGTTAACTTTGGTTGCACCTAAAGGTATTTGGATTGACTTAGGTTCAAGTTGGATTGAACCTAAGTGTTTGAGTTAAGTTAGGTTCAAATTTGGTAGAAACTAAAGGAGTTTGAGTTGACTTAAGTCTCGGGTTGACTTAGATTCAAGTTGGATTGAACCTAAGTGTTTGAGTTAGGTTCAAGTTGAGTTGAACTTAAAGGTGTGTGAGTTGACTTAAGTCTAATGTAATTAAAACTTAAAGGTTTAGTTAAATCTAATTTACTTTAGATTTAATTAGGTTTAAAGTTTAATTGAACCTAACATGGCTAAAGTTTAGGTCTGATTAAAGTTCAGTCTAATTGGGTTTAAGCCTGATGTAAGTAAGACTTAATGAGATTAATTAGGTCTAATCAAGGTTAGACCTAATTGAAGCTTATGGTGTTAAACCTAATGTAATTATAGTTTAACGAGGGTTAATGAGGTCTAACAGTAGTTTAAACCTAATTAGAGTTTATGATGTTAAACATAATGTGATTAAGGTTTAATTAATTATAATTTGGTGCAACTATGGTTTAGACCTAATTAGGGTTTATGAGTTAAACCTAATATGATTAAGGTCTAACAAGGTTTAATTAGGTCTAACTGTGGTTTAGACCTAATTTGGGTTTAAGATGTTAAATCTATTGTAGTTAAGGTCTAACAAAATTTAATTAAGTCTAATTGTGGCTTCGACTTAATTAAGTTTTGTGGAGTCAAACCTAATGTAATTAAGGTTTAATTAGGTTTAATTTAGTATAATTGTGGTTTAGACTTTATTAGGGTTTTTAGAGTTAAACCTAATGTGATTAAGGTTTAACTAGGTTTAATTAGGTTTAAATGTGGTTTAGACCCAATTAGGGTTTGTTGAGTTAAACCTAATGTAGTTAAGGTTTAACTCATGTTTAACTAGGTCTAAATGTGGTTTAGACCTAATTAGGGTTTTTTGAGTTAAACCTAATGTAATTAAGGTTTAACTGGTGTACCCAACTAAGATTGTTGAGTTAAACTTAGTGTAGTTAAGGTTTAACTGGTATTTAATTAGGTCTAAATGTGATTTAGACCCAATTAGGATTTGTTGAGTTAAACCTAGTGTGGTTAAGGTTTAACTGGTGTTTAATTAGGTCTAAATATGGTTTAGACCCAATTAGGGTTTGTTGAGTTAAATCTAATGTAGTTAAGGTTTAACTGGTGTTTAATTAGGTCTAAATGTGGTTTAGACCCAATCAGGGTTTGTTGAGTTAAACCTAATGTAGTTAAGGTTTAATTGGTGTTTAATTAGGTCTAAATGTAGTTTAATCCAATTAAGGTTTGACCCAATTTTTAAACCCAATTAGGGTTTGTTGAGTTAAACCTACTGTAGTCAAGGTTTAACTAGATATAATTAGGTCTAAATGTGGTTTAGACCCAATTAGGGTTAGTTGAATTAAACCTAATGCAGTTAAGGTTTAACTCGTTTTTAATTAGATCTAAATATTGTTTAGACCCAATTAGGGTTTGTTGAGTTAAACCTAATGTAGTTAAGGTTTAACTAGGTTTAATTAGGTTTAAATGTGGTTAAGACCTAATTAGAGTTTAAGATGTTTGGGTTCACCTATATGGAAGCTAAATGTCTTTGTTTGGTATACCATTTGATATACCCTGGATTCAGATTAAGTCCAGGCTGATTAGACTTAAATGTCTTGTCTTTTTTAGTCTATAGGGTTAAACTCAATGGTCCTGAGGAGATGGTTAGATCTTATGTCA
>NW_018220853.1:0-240 GCF_001263595.1 Phalaenopsis equestris
ACTAATGACTCATTGAGTTAATACCAATAGATCCAATATTGTGCCAAGTCATGTGTGGGGTTGTACACATGGAAGTGAACAACCTCTGAAGCAAGGGTTTGAGCGGAAAATAAAATAGATGCTTGTATGGATTATTTTTAGATTTTTATTCTTTCTCCTCCATTATTTGAGTCTATCCGCACTATAAAATTTGTAAGTCGTCTCAACTGCATCAGTCTTGTAATATCTCATGCACCCATT
>NW_018220854.1:0-1771 GCF_001263595.1 Phalaenopsis equestris
GTCTTTGTTGCATGTTCTGTTTTTTGGGTTACTCTATTTTTTTGATCATTCAGATGATTTAGAAGAAAGACTTATTCGAAAAATGGACGCATATAATGATGGACAAACTGACAACTCATTTTAAAATAAAAAGTGAAAGGAACGAAAACACATACCTTATTTTTGATACAAACCTTATTTTTTATACAAACTCGAGTCCATGGACTCTAAAAAGTACATAACAAAGTCTAAAAAAGGCTCAACCTACATGAAAATCAGCTTAGACTCAACCTGCATGAAAATCAGGTTAGTACAACAAGCTATTTGCTTGCAACGTAATGAACCGTGCCCGGTGGAAGGAGCGCTAAGCAAATATCTGTAGAAAATGCATTAGTTTAACTTATTACTACTCTTCCTTGTTGGACATGACTTCCTGCAAGAAAACTGCCCCTAACATGTTAGTGCTAGTGTCTCGCACTCAGTAAACACGTAAAAGCAAGAAACAAAAAGTATGCTTGGCTATGTCACAATCCAACAGAGAACAATAACCAGACATAAAAAAAAACTACCTAAGCACCCTAGTCCTAGCCTAGCACACCATCTATAGTGTAGTGTCATGGTCATAACATCCAAGTGTGTGCACAAGTGTGGGTAAACGACTGTTGTATGTTTTGATGGGGTCGGCGTCTCCGACCCCATCCTAAGGATCCAAGGATTTTAAGAAGTATCACTAAATGTAAGTTTTGTATTAAAAACCCTTTTAAAAAGTCAACCTTATGTAGGCTAAGGATGCAAATAATTTCAAAATAGGGTTTTGAAATATGATGCATATGGGTAAAAATATATATTTTTATATATATTTTTAAATCCGTTCTAAGATGAAAAACACGAGTGACACCTATTAGACCCTTTGGAACCTTAACACAATATACACGTACTAGTCATGATGTGATAGTTGGTATTGCCCATCATGACATCCTCGTGGGCAACACTCGATAAAGCATCAAAACCAGTAACAAATCACTGATCCCAATCTTTTATGACAATACTACGAAGTATGTGTGGTTATATTCTCAATTTTCCTTATTTATATTTTTTACTTTACAACGACACCAAAAACTTACTCTGAAGCAAATAAGAGTACAACTATTATATTTCAATATTGAGATAATATGCAAATATATGTACCATTATCAAGTAATATAGAACTTTTTGATTAAGCCTCGAATATCAAACCCACGGGGAGAATTTTAATCTTCTAAGTAATAAGAAATTATATAACAAATTCTACTTTGCAAAATATTCTTACTTAAACTATAGATGCTATAATAAGAATGAAAGTTCAATTCTTTTTGGTAATTTTTTATAATTAAAAATAAAGTAAACAACTAAATTTAACTAAATCTTTGTAAGATGAACGCAATATAAATAAAATATTTTTTTCCTTATCATGAAACAAGAATGGGTATAGAAATTTTGTTGTGAAAATATTCAAATTGTGTTGTGTCAAATAGGAGAAATATTATTATTTTCCCTTACTAGAGATATAAAGTGCATTGGCTAATTTAGAGTTTGAATAGTCTTGAAGAAGAGCTAGGTAAGGAAGATACTAGCTCTCACTCTAGAGTTCCCTCTTCTCCCTCCACCTCGAGGCTAACATCTTGTATCAAGACCTAAAACACTAAATCAAATTGGGGGATTTAACCTGTCATTCTAATGCCCTCGAACTCTACACTCTTTAAAGATTATTTTCCTATTTATTTGCACTTAACCTTATGAATTACATTCTCAT
>NW_018220854.1:1806-6295 GCF_001263595.1 Phalaenopsis equestris
TGACTAAGACAATACCATCTCGGATCTTACATGTTCTCACAATAAATATTAACATCTTAATTGGTCAAATCAAGAAGTAAATAAAATACAATGTGTAAAATCATCACAACTTATTCCAACATTTAAAATTAATCCTTCACACAACTTCCATCCAAAACTTAATTACTCATCATTTTAAGGAAAAAGATAAAGAAAACTACTCAGAATTCATGAAGAAAATACAACCGCACTTAAGTTTAAAAATAGAAATCATGTAAATACACATGAAGTCTAAATTAAAACCAAATGTACTCACAAAGATAAAAATTTATCTCAAATTCCTCTCCACTAAACTCTCTAAGTTCCTTTGAATCTCTGTTATTCCTTTCTCTTACAATATTCTCTACTAACACACTACAACTCCTCCATTTCTTCTCTCCAAAAGCATCATAATTAATCTATGGAGAGGTGTCGGGGGCTAATTGAAACTCTCCCTTTGTTTCAATCCAAGTCCACTTTTATAATTTTCCAAAAGGTGTTTTGGTGTCTCTTCAAAATGTGTCAACATTCAGTAATTTTTCCAAGAGTTGCCTCCTTTCAATAACCATTTGAATGTATGTTCACGTTTATTAATCATAAACCACGTTTTCATCAAGAGTTGCTTCAAACACCCCTTCAAAAATTTATTCAAATTCATTGAATCATCAAATAACTAACTTTGGCACTTAAGCACGAGGAATGTGGTGCTTAGACGCGACTTTCTTTATTTTCTTGACGCTTAAGCACCAGCCTTGGGCGCTTAGGCACCATAGTTCCTTTGCACACCTTTTTCATTTTTGCTCTAAATTTGATAATTTTTCACTTCTTTCAATATTTTTCATCCATTTGACTATACATGAAAAAAACACACAAATACATTCCATTAAAGCATAAAATCCTCAAAAATAGGTATACAAATGTGTGCATAAATGTTATATATTTTAGGTATATCAATCGGTCAATTAATGAGCCAGCTCCATTGTCAAGACAATTGGGAATGCACATGCATATGCAAAGTAATCCAGTGCGTTGTGGCCACTTCGTTTGAGTATGAGTGATCACGAGATAGGGAAAATTTATCCCAAGTAAACGGTGACATATACTAATGACAAATACATTGATAGTGCAAAGATGCACATGCAAAGCACATTACACATGATATTCTGCTTGGCCGCCTAAGGTATAGGACACCGCGGGGGAGAGTTACACCTTGCCTCAATAGTGACTAAATACACATGCATATGACTGACACAGATAAGGTGCACCACGCAAGCAAGCAAGTACATGCCTTATGCAAAAGAAAGTGTTTGTGACAGTGTAGAGTTCTTTCACTGGGGAAGACAAATTATGCAATAAGCTGGTTTAGGGGCTATGAAGCATGAACCATGCCTAGTGATACGACTACAAACATACGACTCCCCGAAGTGGCGTCGTGGGAAGTGAAGGAGCGTGATACTCTTTAGGGAGAATCACACGCTGAGTAGGCTTAGCATGCAAGCCGTCCCTGCAGAGGACACACAAGTGTCAAAATAAGCATGTAAGGACACAAGTTCAAGTGTGAACCGTAAGCACGTAAAACATGAACATGCACGTGTCATGAAAAGAAGCAATGCTAGGGTGCTCAAGTGTAAGAGCGAAAACACAGAGGCGTGGTGCACGGTGACACATAAGCATGTCAAGAAATAGGCATGAAATATCATGCCCAAATGGGTCACATATACCCACTATGAGCATATGAGGGAAAATGCTCACGGGTGCATGACATGGTGCAAGTGCGAATGTGCTAATGCAGGTAATATGTAAAATATGCAACAAAACAACATTCTAACAAGGTTGATCGATCAATCGATTGGATTGGTAGTGCTTCATCGATCGAGTCAACCAAAGAAGTCGATTGATTGAATGGGTCATTGACGATCCATTGATGAAATCAACAGATATAATCGATTGAGATGATTGGGCCAACGTCGGTCAATTAATCGAATCGACATGGAAAGTCGATTGAGCCAATCCAGCTGGTGGCAGCCAATTGATCAAATCGATGAAGATAGCCATTCAATATGATCAGACTAGGAACGATTGATCGATCAAGTCAACAAGGAAAGTTGATCAAGCCAATCAGGTTGATGGCAACCAATTAATCAAATCAACAGAGATGGTCGATCGATATTATTGGGCCAGTGAGGTTGATCGATGTAATCGACGAGGAAAGTTGATCGAGCCAATCAGGCTGAAGGTGGCTGATTGATCAAATCGACGGAGATAATCGATCGAGACCATCAGACTAGTGGCGATTGATGAAAATAGTCGGTCAAACTGAGTGTGGTATGCAATCATTCGACGTTGCATGCATAAAAGAATATCTTTAATGCAAATTTGAAAATTCATGCAAGGCAAGCCATATGAATGCAAACACATGCATAAATCTAATAAAATTCAACGATGAATTAGACTCGTTCTAACAAACTCATGGGGGGCCTAAGGGAGGTGATGGAGAGGTGTATCCAACTGCCTTATTAAAAGCGATAAGGGGTTTGCCTCTGATTGCTTTGCTAGACATAGAAAACTCCCCCACTTGTAGGAAGATCTTCACGACATAAAGACCTTCTAATGTGAAGGTTTTGAGAATTTAGGGAATGAATTAATCAACTTCTTCATTCTCTATATCCAAATGACTTCACCTCTTCCATCAAAAGAGCAAAGTTGTTATGACAATCATGAGATTGTTGCAATTTCAACTGGATGGGATTTTGGAGCTAGAATTGGGTAGGTTTTGCTCTTGGATTCTAAAGGAGAATCACAAAAGCTCCATACTTATGTGGTTTCTTCTATCACAGGAAAAAAATAGTCTAATTCCTCTAATATCTAGACCTAAGGGGCTCACAAGGAACAAAATTACAAGGGATTCAAGAATTCTCACTACCGCAAAGGTTAATGACGCGTTCTCTTTGTTTGCCTCTGCTCCGACTTCGCTGCTGGCAGGGATGAAGCTTTCTTTAATGAGCAGAGTCTGACAAATCCAAGGAGGTCATCTTGATTCCACTTTTCTTTGAAGACAATTGAAGTGGAAGTGGAATGAAGTGAAAAATGAAGTGCAGAAAGAAGGAACACTGTAAAAAAAAAGGAGATGAAGAAAGCTCAAACTCTTCTTCCCTTCTTCCGTAGTAAATCCCTCCTCAAGCAAGGTGGAAGCAGTCTCTAGCTGTCAACAGAAGCTCCTTAGGAATGCCCCTCTTCTCCTTCAAGCGCCCTCCTTCTCCATCAAATCAACCCCTTAAAACTCCAAGGAGGAAGAGAGTGAACCCAACCAAAAGCAGGAGCAAGAGGCTAGCTAAAAGACCAAAAAATAGGAGTGGAAGAAGTCCCTCTACATAGGTTTCACACTTTCTCCTTCTTTTTTGCTGAAGATTGCATGCCTTTTCTCCCTATGCAAATATTCCTAATTATTCCGGAAAATATGAATTTTTTGGCTATTCGAGAGGTGCAGATAATATGAATTTTTTGGCTATTCGGGAGGTGCTTCAGGTTGATTCAATAGAGAACATGAGGAGAAAAAACGAGATCTAAAAGCGGACTGATGCGTAGGCGATTGGGTCTGGCGCCTAGGTGTCGGAGCCAGGGCGCATACTTTTAGGTCTCTCTGTTTCACTGTTTTTGGCTGTTTTATTTTTGGTTGTTTTGGGCACCTAAGCGCTGGGCTGGCACTAGGGCCTGACATGTGTTATGTCATCTCAGTTTTAAGATCATTTTGGGCTATTTGGGCTCCTAGGCACTCAAACTGACACTATGGCGATAGGGCTAGCGTCTAGACGCCAGGTCCCGGTGGTGGGTTGCTAGGGCTTAGTGTTGGGGCACCAGGGTTTAGCGTTAGGGCATCGATCTAGCCTGATGAGCCATGATTTTTGCAGAAAACGTCCGACGAAGGGTTTTGGTGATCAGTAAGCTATAGGTGATCAAATAACATTATCTAAAGATTTGGTGTGCCACGTATCATCATTTTAGACAATGTCCCAACATTTAAAAGCACGAAGATATATAAATTTGTCACATGCTCAACAACAACTTCTCTGAATGAGACAACTTTAGCCCACTTTGAACAATAATTAGTTGCAACATGAATGAAGTGATTTCCTCTTGATGATGATGAATATATAGGTCCAATCACATTCGTACCCAGGTCAAGCCTAGGTCCAGCTCAGGTCAACCCAGGTTCAACATAGGTCTAACGCAAATCCAACACAGGTTTAACCCAAATCTAACATAGGTATAACCCATGTAAACTCAGGTCCAATCCAGGTCAACCCAAGTCTAACCTTGGGTCCAACCCAGGTTCACCCAGGTCCAACCTAGTTTTAACGCAAGTCAATCCAAGCCCAACTCAGTTCAACCCAGGTCTAACCCAGGTCCAACCCAAGTCCAACTCGTCAACCCAGGTCTAACCCATATCAAAATTTAGGTTACTATATATATA
>NW_018220855.1:0-3214 GCF_001263595.1 Phalaenopsis equestris
CTAAGAGGAGGTTCGCGATGCTGGATGTTTTACTCATATTTCTTACATTCGATCTCTTTTCCTTTCGATCTTGCCACAGATTTTTCAGTCAACTTTTGGTTAGGGTTTGTAAATTGAGCTGTTGGCGGGTTATTGGATTGCATCTTAATAAGCCTCTTTAGCATTTCTCGAATTTCCCCCATGCTCTCAAGTCGATCATCCATTCGGTTTTCCATGGAAGAAAATATATCATTTATGGCGGCGAACCTTTCTTCCATCGTAGATCTGATTTGACTGATCCCTTCCTCCAATTATTTTTCTTAGTCATCCACTTTTTTTGCTGCCATCACTCCCCCCCGCAGAAAAATAATTGATCACATAGTATGAAAACACCTACACGCTGAAATCTCGTCGATTGATTCGCGGGTATGTATCACGAGAATGTATGCCCCTCGATCTAATTAGCGTCGGCACAAGTAAGTTGAAATTCGCGGGTATGTATCACGAGAATGTATGCCCCTCCTCGATCTAATTAGCGTCGGCACAAGTAAGTTGAAATGTAGTAAATTCATATGTGAAATGGCGTTTGTAAGTTAAAATTAGCACCAGAAATTCCGTTGGGTGAAACAAAGCACAGATTCGTGCAAGCCCAATATCTCGAATTGCGTCATTGTAGACGTGAATCTGTCGTAAGGCTTGGATGCGGCAAGAACTTGAGAAAAACTCAAAAACTAGAGTTCTGGTCTTTGTACGCCGCTTCCCTGCTGCAGGAATAGAATGGGAGTTTTGGGTCCTGTATGTCGTGATCTCGCGGGTCCTTGTAAGCTGCGATCTTCGCTTCCTTGCTGATGGAGTAGAATGGGAGTTTCGGGTCTCTATATGCCTTGATCCCACGGGTCCCTGTAAGCTGCGATCCTGCAGGTCCCTGTAAGCCACGATTTCCGCTTCCTTGTCGTTGGATTAGAGTGCGAGTTTCGGGTCTATGTATGTCGTGACTCTTCATAATTGCAGTTGTTGTTCCAATGGTGCGACTATTTCTCGAGGTGAACTCACGGAATCATCGTATGTTGCGATCCTTTTCTTTCCCATGTTACAATCTATTATTCTGCCCTTTTTGTTGCATTGTTGCCTCTCCGCAAGCTTTAATCGCGACTGTAAGATGATCTCGAGGGTTGTTTCCAGAAATCTTGCTCTGATACCAATTTGTTACGATCTGACGTCAAAAATTGAAACGCCTTTTGCATAAATTAGGGCAAACACAATTTTATTGTTATAATCCCCAAATCAGAGAGGCTTCTTTTTGTTTCGTAGAAGTATCTGACTGATAGTATGGTTATTAGTCAGTAACATTAAAAGTAACATTAATGTTTTAGTCTCTTGGTAGATTAATCTTGTAAGCATTGTCATTGATCTTCTGAACAATCATGAATGAGCCGTCAACCCTAAGTTTGAGCTTTCCAAATGAATCAAAAGGAAATTGCTTCTTCAATTTGATCCATACCGAGCCATCTTTCTTGAAAATCATAGCTTTTTTGGACTTCTTAGTCTGTTTTTGATGCTTAGTATTTTATTTAGTAATTTGCTTCTTTCTTTACCTACTCATATAGGATTTGAATATCTCTGACTGTAACTTCTGCATTAGTGTTGAGCTTGGTAGCTGAAAGTATCAGTACTAACTCTAATGGTGTGAGGAGATTTTGCTCGTATTAAATTTCAAAAGGGTTGTGACCTGTAGACTGACGAGTGAAATGGTTTTAGGCGAACTTCACCTAAGGAAGGACACATCCCAATGTTTGGTATTTTTTCCCACAAAATATCCATAGAAATTTCCCAAATTACGACTATCTTGGTCTACCCATCCGTCTGAGGGTGTGCTGCTGAACTAAATTGAATCTTCGTACATAACTTATCTCATAAAGTTCGCTAAACGTGGCAAGGAATTTCATCTCCATGCTTGAAAATAATAGTTTTGGGTATATCATAAAGACGAACTATCTTCCTGAAGTATAGGTCTGTAATGTGATGCACCCATAGTTTTGTTGCATGGAATAAAATGCGCATCTTGGAGAAGCTTTTTACCATCATCATAATAGAATCTTTATTCCATTGCGCTCGAGATAAGCCCACTGGAAAATTCATGCTCATGTCCAACCTAGGTTCCTCTGGAATATGGAGGTCGAGTGTATAGGTCTATTTTTGTGATAGAGTTTTCACCAAATGACATATCTTGCATTGGCTGACATGTTTCTCCACATCTCATACCGATTTATGCCACTGTAATGTCTCCTTCACTTCTTGTCCCTGCCAATGTTTTTGTTTATTCCTTCATTGTGACATTCCTATAAAATTGCTTCCAAGAGTGAGCTCTTAAAGAATACAAAGGTTGTTCTCGTAGAATAAATAGCCATTTGATCTGTGAAATCATTCCCAAGTTCTGTCCTAACAATTAACCCAGATCCAATGTTTTTGTTTATTCCTTCATTGTGACATTCCTATAAAATTGCTTCCAAGAGTGAGCTCTTAAAGAATACAAAGGTTGTTCTCGTAGAATAAATAGCCATTTGATCTGTGAAATCATTCCCAAGTTCTGTCCTAACAATTAACCCAGATCTCCTGGAAGTCCTTATCAATGGCTTACATGTCCTTCAATATTTCAAATTTGATTACTTTCGCTGCATGGTCCGAAAGAGCAAGTGACGACAACTCAATGCATAGACTACTTTATTCTAACTCCCTACCTTATGTTGGAGGACAAAATGGAGCGAAGATAAGAATTCCATTCATGAGGCATGTCGACCCTTTAGCTTTTGGCTATTGAGAAATCTCAGGGCCTCGTGGCTAGTGTAGATTGTGAACTCACTTACCAG
This sequence comes from Phalaenopsis equestris, assembly GCF_001263595.1. Classification (NCBI taxonomy): domain Eukaryota; kingdom Viridiplantae; phylum Streptophyta; class Magnoliopsida; order Asparagales; family Orchidaceae; genus Phalaenopsis; species Phalaenopsis equestris. The sequence goes on from NW_018220855.1 coordinate 2,847, forward strand.
TAAATAATGACTCCAATGACCAAGGGCTCTTACTATAACATAGAACTTCTTATCATAGGTAGAGTATTTTCTTCAGGAATAATTCAAGTTTTCACTGAAGAAAGCAATATGGTATTCTCCTTGACTAATCATAGCTCTATTTCTCACATTATAGGCATGACACTCCACTTAAAACACTTCATTGAAATATGGAAAGGCTAGAGCAAGGGCTCGGGTCACCTATTTATTCAAAGTATCAAGCTAGTATGGGCATGATTTGGCCAAATAAATCTAACTGACTTGAGAAACTTCTTTGAGGGTACCGCAATTGAGTTGAAATTTTTTATAAATCTTCTATAAAAAGAAGTCATATCATGAAACTAGTATAC
>NW_018220856.1:0-6820 GCF_001263595.1 Phalaenopsis equestris
TATAAGGATTATTCTTACTGGTTTTTGTGTTGTTCGTTCAGAAATGCTTATACTTGAATTTTTTGGGTTAAATTTTCAATTATTAAGATATTTTTTTAAAATGCGAAAGGAGTTTTTTTTTTTTTGCTCAATGAAATTGTTAATTCTTGCAGTTACACTCCTTGGTTTTGTTATAATTGATATCAATAAAAATATATGAAAGTTGCATTACCTTTGCGACATAACACAGCAAGCATGTATTTTCATGCTGTTTAAAGGTGTGGATTTTCAAATGTGCTAATTGGCTATTTAAGAACTGTAAATTTGAGGTATTTTTAATTAAAAAATGATTAAAAAACAAGTTTTATGGGGCTCCAGATATGATCTAACAACCATTCATTTGTATGCCCAAAACCATTAGAAAGAACAAAAAATTTTTAAAAATTATACCAGTTTATAAAATGAAAGAACAGAAGCTTTACCTAATTTAGCAAAAAGTTAAAAAACAAATGCTTTTTTAGCCCTAAAATTATTTTTTTTTTTATTAACCCACCGACCTCTCCTCTTTTCTGATTTTCTTACTACTCATACAGCTATTATCATTTGTAAGGGACGAGCTTTAATCTCATTATGCTAAAATCGTGATAACAACCTTTTTTCATCTTTCTGTGGCTGCCAGCCAATTCATATGTATTTACATATCTAACTCCTAAAATTTTATTTTTTAGATTTCTACCACCCAAATTTTTCATATCAGATAAAAAATACTACTATTTTAACTTTTAAAAAGTGAAATACATCATTTCATTTATAGGTAAGGTGACATATTTGTAAAAAAATGAAATTTGGGTGTTAGATATGTAAATACATAGGAATTGAGTGGTATGTCTGTAAATCTTTTTTTTGTTGTTGTTCTAACTTTCTTTTTTCAGATGCCCCCTCTTCCTAACTTTCATGCTGCACCTCATTCATGGTTTGTTTGATTCTCCTTTCATGTTTTCAGCTTAAGATTCTCTTGCTTAAAAGCAGAGTTATTAAATTTCTATTCCTAAATGGCCTTTCATACTCTTAAACACATTAATTTCTAATACATATATAATCCATAAATTTCTCACACATTCAAAACCTCTACCGCCAAAAGATTCTCACAAATTTTAGAGGCATTTACATACATATCACGTAATTCTAATGTATTTGCATTTCTAACATCTAAACTTTCATATTTACACATATAGCACTCAAATCTTTAATATCACATAAAAAATAGCACTATGACAACATTACCACTTTCTTCAATTAAAATACATCTTTTCATGCATAGGCTTAAAACATAAAGTGCTGTGCATGTAAATATGAAATTTTAAGTGTGAGATATGTAAATACTTAAGAATTGTGTGCTACATAAGTAAATTTTCCTAAACTTTATCCATACCACTAGTCCATTTGGTCCCAAAATCTCCACTTATCATATTAGCTTCACACGCTACTAGCACATTCGCTTATTCTACCTTGCAACTGACAGTTCTTAGTTACTTTCTTTCCATTAACTTTATATTACAGCATTACCACTTCTTTATATTCAAAATCTAAGTTTTTCTGGTCCTATCTATTTGAATTCCGCAATCTTCGGTATTTCTGTTTTTTCAACATAAACTATTTTTCATGTTGGGCATATGCTCAACATTTTGTTGAAAATTATAATTGGCATTTGCATACATACCGCACAATTCTTATGTATTTATGTATACAACACCTGCAATGTTCTATGACACGGAATGTTGGCCTTTAAAAGAGAAGCATAAAACAAATTGTTGCTGAGATGAGAATGTTTAGGTGTGGATGAGTCGCTTGACACTTAGGACAAAATGGGAAATAAATATATCCATGATAGGGTTGGTGTAGCTCCAGTGGCGAACAAGATTAGAGTGATTCGTCTTAGATGGTTAGGTCACATTAAATGTCGACCATCTGATGATTCGGTTAAGAGAGATGGTTTAAATTCGACTTATGTTAAGAAAGGCAGGGGTAGACCTAAAAAAATGTGGGCATATTGTATAAAAAATGATCTGAATCTGTTAGAATTAAATGAAAATAGGACACTCAATAGGATGCAATGGAGAATAAGGATTCATGTAGCTGACCCCACTTAGTGGGATAAAGGCTTATTGTTGTTGTTGTTATACAATTTTAATATTTAAATTCATAACACTAAAATCTTTAGAGTCACATAAAAAAATACCACTTCTATTAACTTTTTAATAGTTAAATGCACTTTTTTATGCTTATGTTTATAGCACAAAACTTGTTGTAAATGTAAATATCGAACTTTAGGGGTTAGATGTATAGATCCATAAGAATTATGTGGTACATATGTAAATTTCCCAAATTATAATGGTTCTGCCTGGTGATTACATGTAGTTTTGCTTATTTTTTTGTGTCTTTTGGTGTTTTTGAGCATCAATTCATAAAATTGCAAAACAGCATGCAATATGAATGTTCTTTGCAAGCTTTGGGTGGTGTTTGGTATGCTATTTTTTAGGCGGATTAATGTAAGAATTTAATGTAAATTCACCAAACACAAATTCAACGCTTCTAAATATTACCATTGGCTAAATCCAGAAATTTCTCTGGCGTGATGGTAATCCCAGATTTAATAAATTCAATCTCGAGCTAAATTTAAGAGTGGCTTGCTGCGGATTTTCAAATCCTGAAAGCAAATGCCAGACATGTGTTTCGGATTTAATTGGATTTAATTGAATTAATACCCAGCACAAATTTGGATTAATATCATTGGATTTAATAAATCTATATCTATCAAATTTAGTAAATCCTATTTAACTTAAATCCAAGATGCAGCACAACACCTCCTTAGGAATTATAACAATTGTTCTGTTAGAACCCTGATTTCTTATAGGATTCTAATTTTTGCTTTAAATTTATTTTTCTAGAGAAAAGTGAAGTTGTTATTCCGTTTTGCTTTATTCTCTTTTCCAATTTCTAATTTAGAATTATTTAACTTATGGCACTTGTATTTGATTAATAAAAACTGTAAATTTTAATTATGATATTGTTGTAAATTTTGGATTGTTGGAGTCATACAGCAATAAAGTGAAAGAAAAGCTATGATTTATTGTTCTTCATGAAATGAAAGCTATCAATTCATGCTCTCGACCGAGCCTTTATTCTACTTCTGGTTCAACCTCAAGTAATTATAACTTTCTGAATTGTATTATTTGGAAACAAGGGAGTGTTTTAGTTAAACAACATCATTCACTACACTGAAGACTTTGGAGAATCTTATGGATTTTGTAGTTAATATTAATTTCTAGTTAGCAATGACCACATATTGGAATATATTTTATGTTTTTCTGGTATTTTAAGTAATTTTCATTATGAGTAAATGCATATACTGATTATTTCTTCATTATGGCAAAAAAATTCCATTCTGTAATTTTTATTTTATTTTTTTTTTGCAGGCCTGTGGTTGACTTCAATGAGGTAACTCTTCACTATTTAGAGTGCATCCATGTACATATGGACAACACCAGACCAAAGGTATCAGAACATAAAACAAAAGGAAGATTTACATTCAGACCGCTCATTTCCTATGTATTTACATATCCAACACCTATACTTTTATTTTTGCATATATGCCGCCTTACCTATGTATGAAAAGATGTAGTTTAGGTGTTAAAAGTTAAAATAGTGGTATTTTTTATGTGATATGAAAGATTTGGATGGTATAGATGTAAAAAAAAAGTAAAGCTTAGGTGTTAGATATGCAAATTCATTGGAATTGGGTGGTATGTATGCAAAGGTCCCAAAAATTGTCACTTTCTTTCTCTGCCATCAGCTCTATTGGATTTCTCTGTACACCTTAGGCCCTTTCCCTTCAAACACACAAAGAATTTACGTGCTTGCTCTCTGCTGTAGGCAATTACAGCCATTGGAACCGTAACCCCGCATCAGAACGATATGAAAGGATTCCAGACTCCTCTTACCAATCGAGTAAGCTTAGGGGCCATTTGGGATCAATTTTGTAATTTATTTTTTATTTTTAGTTTTTATTTTGTTTTGCTTTGTTTATGTTTTTATTCGAAACAATTATGTTTGACTATTTGATTAAGGTATGATTATTCTTAATATTCAAAACAGCTAAAAGTTGTTTCAACTATTTTCAAAAATATTTTAATTTGTTTTTTAAAATATAAAATAAAATTATGTGAAAAACATATTAAACTAACATAATAATAATAAAAAAAAACATTAGCTTGTGTTTCCTTACATCAATGTCGTTTTGATGGCTTATTTCAGATTCCAGGCATGAAATTTTCTGAAAATGAAATCCAAAAGATGGTCCTTGCTGTTTTCATGGAGCCAGCTAGCCTGTAAGTTCATGGAACATGCAAAATTCTGTAAATTACATTTTGTTTGTGTGAGAGAAATGATATGTTTTACATTCACTATTTTAAATGAAATTAGATAGAGAACTTCTATAAGATTTGGATAACAGTTGTTTCATCTTATTATAAGCTATATTACTACATTAATTAGCTATAAAGAATTTGTAATTGAGCTCAAACTTTTATTAAAAAATTGTCATGAAAATATGTTGCTTTTTGTTAACCTTCATTTATGTTTAAAGCAATATTATGTTCTATTTATTTGGAGATGAAGGTTTTTTTTTTATATTATGATATTTATGTCTCATATATCTAATACCTAAACTTTAATTTTTTACTTGCGTACGACCTTATCATTGTATGAAAATGTTTCTTCACTTTTTAAAAGTCAAAACCGTGGCATTTTTTATGTGATATATAAAATATTTGGGAGGTATAAATGTAAAAACTAAAGTTTTGGTGTTAGATATGTGAGTACATAGGAATTTGGTGTTTGCATGTAAATGCCCCCATGATATTATCCCTATTGATGCGAGGTAATTTGGACTGCAGTATGCGCGAAGAGGGATTGCACACCGATGAGGTCGCCCGGAGGCTCGATTTGCCACCAGACCAGATCAAGTTTGTATTTTGCATTCCCGTAAGATTTCAAAATCAGATCTTTGTCACCTCTAATTTGCTGAAAGTATGAGGGTTTTATTGCGCAGGAATGATATTTCATATAACATTGACATTGGGAGTCTATAATCTAGAACTCTACAATTGATGATTGTCATCACAAGTCTACGACGAATGGGTGAAATTGCATGCTGAACCTTTGCTCCGGAGATTTCTGTCATTTTCATAATTTTGCTGTCTTATCCTGTAAGTTTTTTCCCCTTCTTTCAGAGCTTCTTGTTCTTTTGCAGTGTTGTTTTTTCAGTTTTCTTGGGGAACAATAATATTCTGATAAGCTATTTCATCGATGAAATTGATGAGTTAATGTGATCCATGTTGTTTATCTTTCAATTGGTTCTATTTGTATTTTGGGGCTTTTACATACATACCACCCAATTCCTATGTATTTACATATATGGTGTCCAAATTTCATTTCTTACGATTATACCATTTTAACTTCTGGAAAAGTGAAGTACAACTCTTCATATGTGGGTAAGATATAGGGTTGTGAATTTAATCACTTGAAAATTAATTTGAATTTTGGCTCGGATTGTGATCAAATCAAAAAAAAAAAAAAAATTCGAGCTACGAGCCAAAATTTTGGATCAAGTTTCTTTTGATCTAATTTCGAGCAGGATCTGGCTCGGCTCGAAATCGGATTGTTAACAGTTCTAATGTTGCAGCTGTGAATTCAACAAATTCAGCTTGAAGGTCGTTAATCGCTCGAAAATTAATTTGAATTTTAGCTCGAAATTGGGGCAGTTACATACACACCACTCAATTCCTATGTATTTACACATCTAACACCTAAATTTTATTTTTTTTACATTTATACCACCCAATCCTTGTACATCACATAAAAAAAAAATACCATTATTTGGACTTTATAAAAGTTAATTACATCTTTTCATGCATCGATGAAGTGGGCACATATGTAAAAATAGAGTGTAGGTGCTAGATATGTGAATACATAAGAATTGAGTGGTATGCATGCAAAATGTAAAAAAAATTAAAGTTTAGTTGTTTGGATATGTAAGTACATGAGAATTTAGTGGTAAGTATGTAAATCTTCCTCTCTCTTGGCATCTTATTAGATATTCTTGCCTCTTTTGGCATCTTATTAGATATGTAAATACATCTTAAAAGAACTTGGCATTTTTATTCTTTAGCATATAAACTATTATAGGAGAATTCTTATTTTTTTTACTTGTACTTATATTTTATATTTACATATATTTATTGTTTTATGAATGAAAAAAATGCTATTTTTATTTTTTGAAAAAAAAAAAATTAGTGCTATTTTCAATTTGATATTAAAAAATAGGGGAATTTAAGTATACAACACTCAATTCTTATGATTTTACCCATCTCGCATCCAAGCTCTCTTTTTTTACAAATCAAGTACCCAACTTTTCTTTTTTCACCATTTTTCAATAGTGAATTTACATTTTCATCCATAGGTGGGGTGCTTTATGTAAATTTACGTAAAAAGGTTATAGTGCTTAAAGGTGTTTTAGCATATAAACTATTATTTACAAAATATAACACATAATCGAGATAACGTTTGACAAGAAATTGGCAGTGATGGAATGGTGGAGAGGAAGATATTTAAAATTGGGTAATTTACCTACATAACAAACAATTTTTATATATTTTACATTTTTAATATATTAGCATTATATTCTTAAGCAAGAAAAGATGAAAAAAATATTAAATCACGACTCGGCACGTAGAGTTACGTGTTGAGCGAATGAAATCACGTCACGTAGAAAAAAAAAAAA
>NW_018220857.1:0-327 GCF_001263595.1 Phalaenopsis equestris
AAAAGTATCACTCAGACTTGAAAGAAAATTTTATAGGATGATGGTAAGATCTGCAATATTTTATAAAGCAAAATGTTGGCTTTTAAAAGAGAAGCATAAAACGAAGTTAAGTGCTGCTGATATGAGAATGCTTACGTGGATGAGTGGCCTGACAAGATTAGAGAGAGTCATCTTAGATTGGTTACTTTAAATGTAGATCATCTGATAATCCGGTTAAGCGAGTATATGTTTTAGATTCAACTTATGTTAAGAAAGGTAGAAGTAAACCCAAAACAACTTAAGGATGCTGTAGATAAAAATGATCTTAATTTATTAGGATTAAATGAA
>NW_018220858.1:0-260 GCF_001263595.1 Phalaenopsis equestris
GCAACGTGAACGTCGTAGGAGAATGACATTTGTTAAAGCTGTTGTGATATCGTTATTGGATTATTACCGACATAGGACTAATCACATTCCCTGCATGACATCCACGTTTGTTGGAGATAAATGGGTTGGTGAAATGTTTTCTGGCCATCCAATAAGATTCAGAAATATTTTCAGAATGACGACACCTATTTTTATTGATCTTCTGCACGAGTTATGTGTAAATCGCGGCCTCCAGGGTTCTTCTAGAACTACGTGTAGGG